>NC_031774.1:3809481-3866414 GCF_001522545.3 Parus major | reverse complement strand
GGGACATGGAGCGGGAACGGGGACATGGAGCGGGAACGGGGGCACGGAACAGGAAAAGGAGCATGGAACGGGAATAGGGACATGGACTGGGAACGGGGACATGGAACAGGAACGGGGACATGGACCGCAGCCCCGGGGCACCGCGGCCTTCCTTTCTAACTCCCTTTCCTTCCTCTCTCCTTCTTGTATTTTTGTTTTCTTTTCCCATTTTTCTTACCCTCCCACCCTTTTTTTTTATTTTCCTCCTCTCTCTCCCCCCTTTTCTTTTTTGCCCTTCATTTCTCTTTTCCCTCCTTTCCTCTTCCCACCCTCGCTTTTTCTTCTCCTTCCCCGCTCTTTCCCTTTTGCCTCTCTCTCCTTTCCACTATTTTTCTTCGCTTATTTAATATCTTTTTCCTTTTCCCTCTTGAAGCACAGCCCTGTGCCCCCATAAATCCGGCAGCCTGTGCAATTCCTGAGCAGTAACAATTCCTCAGCCAGAACCCAAGAACGAGCAGCTGGAGATCAGGACACATCTAGAGCAGAAGTTGGAATTCCTCACTGGAATTGCATCCCTTGACTTTGATGGAATCCCTCTACCTTGAGGCCTTGCTGTACACAGACTGGAGCTGCTGATTCTTTGGACATGAAAGTGAAGTTTTCCATGATTTTTTAAAGCTGGATAATGGAATAATTTCTGCCCAAGCTCCTTTTTTCACTGCTACAAATGTGTGGCTTCACCTGCTACTTTGATTCAATATTCAGAGCAATATAATAAACTACACCAAAAACTCACTTGAGTCTTTACAGAGATTTATGCTTTAGTGTGTAAATCCACTGAAAGAAAAGAAAAACAGCCTAAAAAGAGGTGATAACGCTCCTGGAAAACTGCAACAGCACTCTCTGCTAGTTAGTGATGCACAGGAGAATGGCCTGGGGAAATTCAAAATTCCAGCTATAATACATAAATTGAGAATGATTTGGGTGCTATCTTCCTAATTAAAATAAAATAAATTCTTGTGAAAAGCCAGGTTATAGAAAACCAGCACTAGCAAAGGCAAGGAAAAGAAACCATATTATGAAAAGTCTTCCCAAGTATTTAACATAATTATTTCAATATTTTGGATTTAATTTAGTATTGAATTTTCAATCACCAGTTTAAATAGAGCAGCCCATACTCCCCATTTGAAACAGGAAGAGTGATAAACCCAATCTTTATTAAACTTCCACTTTTCAAACAGACGCAAACTTTGTAAAAAGATAAAATGTATAAACACTAAAATACAGGAAAACATTTTTAAATTCAACAAATTTTACAGGGTGCAAAGATTTGCAGCTGCAGAACTGAGAGCTGAGCCAGGGTTGGTGCCTTGGCTTGGCAACACAGTCAGGGTGAGATCAGTTCCAACAGCAAGACACACATAATACACAAAATTATACACAAAACCAAGCTACAGATACTCCCAGGTTTAAGGAGTTCAGTCTCCTTGCTAAAATTCCATGGCATTCTGAACTGGGACAGTGCCCCAGCACCCAGAGATAGTGCTGGATGAAGACAATGAATGTCAGAACTAACTCCAGCCAGAGAATCACAGTGATGGCTTTGAGGCTGTTGCATCCCAAAGTCTGTGGGCAAGCACAGGGAGTTTTAGCCTTAATTCCAAAAATATTTCTGACTTTGGTGACTGGGGTTAATTGCTACAGATTAATTGGTTAATTAATCAGGTGCAGGGATATCATGTCTGGCATGGGAGGGGTGGCAGGCGATGGATAAACAATGGACATGGTGGGATCTGTTAAATTGTACGTGGTAGTGAAATAATGACAGCAAAAGTAAATTCCAGTTGTAATAATTTAGAGAACACTCATCATTGCTTTGTCCAAGAGCTCTTTAAATGACAAAATTAATGGGCTATGGCAGAAGAATATCCATGCTTGGAATGACCATCCAGTCATTACTATCTGTGACAGGAATGACCACCAGTGACTGACAGAAGATAAAAGGCACCTTGAACGTACAAGGGATCCAGGAATTTCCTTCTTCTCCTCCTTAGACACCCCTGCTTTTGTAAAACTTGTGGCCTGCACCAAGCATTCTACTTGATCTAAGCCACACGGATATTAAATAGGCAGGAATACTAGAGCTGAGTGGGTAACAGCATTCCCATTTCAGGGAGACGCAGCAGGAATTCTAAACTCACAGACTACTCATTTTGACTGCTTCAGTCCTGCCTGTGCATCCAGTAGATCATCTGGGACCCTGGAGCAGATCCTGATGGATCAAGGTGACTATTCTCTGCAGATAGAGGTGACCAGCTGGAACTCTGGAAAGAACAGCAGCAATTTCCTTCTCCCTGGGGAAGATAAAATTATTACACGTGTTGGAGAGGATCCCGAGTGTTCAATCCCCCATCCCTACTTTGGAATGGGGTTGCATGCAGCAGTGCTTTGTCAGCTCACCCAATATTCCCAGTGTGGGTTTGGACCCTGAAGGGAAGTGCAGCAGATGGGTAATCATGAGAGAGAGACAGAGTCAACTCAAACTTTGCAAAAGCCACAGAAGAGGAGAACAGAAGCTTCACCCTGTGGAAATGAACACAAAGATCCATGCAAAACAGTCAAATGGGCTGCTTCCACCTTAAAATTAGTGCCAGGAATAGAAGTAAGTGATGTCACTGATGCAACAAGTGCAGTAACTTCTAAAGATTTCCAGCACAGACCCACAGGAACTTCAGGAAGAAGATAAAAAAGGCTCCTCACACTTCATCATTTCAGAATGCAACCCTCCAACTTCCCCCAGAGAAAAAGTTAATGCACACATAATTCACAGAACCATCCAGAAATTATGGGAGAATGGAGGCTGAAAATATGTTCTCTAGTTAACATAAAACATTCCCAGGCAATTAAGGTTTTCTAATGCTTTAAGTAGGACTGATTTGCCTCCATTTCAATGGGCTTTTTGGCACTCTTGCAAAGGGAGCTACAAAATTAGAATAACCTCTGGAACAGCACCAAGGTGGACAGAGCAACTTAATAATTTGACACTTCTTAATTAAAGATATGCATCAATAATGGGAGGATGAGGTGAAATTGTATTTGCTTTGTACAGCTGGGACATGCCACAAAATCAGGAAGTATCAAGGGAAAATGGAAAGTAAAGAAAGTAAACTTCAGTTTCAGTGCATCCCTCCTTCCACAACTGATTCTGCTTGGCTGAGGCAAACACAAGACTAAAGGAAACAAAGCCCTAAGCTAAAGGAAAACTCTTGGCTCTGTCTCCTTAGCATTGCTACAATTTGGCCTAAATGTTTAAGAAAGGCAAGTCAAGCAGGAAAAGGGCAGGGAAGGAGAACCTGTCTGGTAGTCCTAAAATCAGTGAATTCATGAACAGCCTAATTTCCATGCACTGGGACACTTCAGTGCAATTGTATGAAAATAAATTAAATTGCTCTTAAAAACAGCTCCATAAAATGTCACTTTTAAGAATACCAAATTGAAACTATTTCAGTGTATTATCTTCTGATTAGCTAAAATCTCCTTCCTAAGGCTACTGTGAATTCCATCTTATAGAATCACTGAACAGCCCAAGTCAGAAGGGACCCACACAAGGATCATCAAAATCCAGCTCCTGACCCTGCACAGGACACCCCAACAATCCCATCACCATTATCTGAATTGACTCACTCTGTGCCTTTGATATCTGTCTCCAGGAGATGGAATTTTGCACCCCACCTCTGCAGAAATTCCAACTCCTCGCCCAAGATTTTGCAGCGACTCACCACCAAGGAGATGTCAAAGAGAGCCTGGGGGAGAAATCACAAAAGCAACATCAGCACTCAGGGGGTGACAATGTGATGCCTGAACACACAGCTCATCCTAGAAAGCACAAAAAATAAACATGGTTTAACTGCTACCTCAGTTTGGATGGAAAAATGGAATTGTACAAATGTGCATTTTTTGCTTTAAATTTGTCCTTTCAGCTTTGCCAGCAGCCACGCAGGAACACAAAAGTTTGGCTTGGCAATTTAAACCTACATTATTTAGGAGGCAAAATGGCCTTCAGCTCATTTTTTTTCAGGCAAACCCCCCATTTTTTTAATAAAGTTCAGCTTTTAGGACTCCTGCCTTCAGAGACAAATATTTCCTGTCACACCTCAGAGTATTTCAGAAGCAAATTTTGATTTGCATTCCTGAAGCTTTCATTAAGGTGCTTTGGTTCTCAGCTCAGCTCTATTTTCTCTGTTGCAGAAAATAGTAATTGGATTCTTTTTCAGAGTCTTCTAAGTTTCCCTGGAGCATTACCTGGGGCAAGTACAACAGTGTGGAACACTTTTCCTGCCACCTTCCCCGACTTTCAATAAACTGGAAGATGAGTTTTTGGACTAAACACGAGGAGGGTGGAGCTTGTTCCTCTGCAACACAAAAGAAAACCAGAAATCTTTGAAAAGCCATTTCATAAAGCATTAGAAAATCAAGCACATGTTTAGTCTTCCCAACAACAGATTAGCAGGGTTTCTACTTTCCCACTATTCAAAAATCTCACCATCTAGGAAAGATTCAAAGTCCAGGCTAATGATGCTTCTGGAAGGACGTGCAGCGAAAAACTCACCATCTGAGAAAGAAAGTCAAAAAACCCAGTTATTTCCATGCTTACTTCATCTTCAGAAACAGACATGCATTACATACATTTCTGAATTTTCATATAAAAAACATATTCAAAGCCACTTCTCTCAGCTTACACACTGTAGCATATTTTCTATTTCCTATTTACTTTCAGAAGATCTTTACAAATACAGGTATTTCAGGTTTCTACTCTCTAACATTGCAAATTCATAAAACACAAACCTACCCATTTTGTGACTCACCTATTGAGGGTCCAAACACAACTGTGAGCATCACAGAATCATAAAGAAAACTAAAGACAGCTTGCTGCTCACTCCATTCCATCAACTCCCACTCAGTGAAGCTGAAAAGGGGGAAAAAACCCACTGTCACTCCAAGTTTCAACCAAGCAACCCAAACAACTTCCTGAGGGACAAACATCAAAGTATTAAATGCACTTGCAGCTCCTACCACATCATACAGCAATGAAATTTTCCAAAGCCAAACAGAGTCTTTCATTCCAACAGAATATAAGAATCTGTTGGGAATGCAAGCATATTACCATAAATTTTATATAAATGTCAGTTTAGTGATTGAAGGAGAGTTGGATATAGAAAACCTGATCACAGAGTACCACTGCAAAGCTGCTAATGGGATAACTGCCTCACACATGGAAGTTCTCCAAGGCTTTATTGTCTACCTTAGGCTGCAAGGAGATGGGTATTCCAAGATTTCCCACATCAAATAACAAGGAAAACCAAAACCAAACACATTCATGTACAAATATGAGGCCCCAGAAACAGCTATTAAAAAATAAAACCTGGAGGTGTTTTCCTTACTCATATTTCTTCAGGATTTCTAGGCAGACCCTTTCAGTATTCTTGAGCTTTTCCATCTCAGCCAAATCAAGCTCATCCTCAGCATCCATCTCTGACAGTTCTCTGCAAGGATAAACCAATCTCATGAGATGCAATACAGTGATTACAAACAGATCAAGCCTCTAAAATCTGAGTGTGCACCTGATTCCTAAATCCTTTTTTGACATCTTACCTCAGAAGTTCCTCTTCTTGGGCTGTGATGCTTTTCAATTCTAAAGCAAAGAGAAAAAAGGAAAGAAAAGAAAAAAAAAAACATGAGAGAAAAGAGCAGTACAGGAAGTCCTAATTTGCTGTGGACTCACTGTTCTTATGGAGTTAAAGGTTATAATTATTGGACAATAAAGTGCTGAATATGACAACCAGCACACACTCTTCAGGTAGCAAGTTCTAAATTCCCTTTTTCCAGGGAAAAATCAGTCCTTTTCATTCTTTAACACCTATGTAATTAGCTATGTGCAATGCAGGAAAGAGCCTGCATCCCTTTCAGAGTAAATGCATCAGGGTGGGGGTAGAGTATCGCCCTCTCCAGGTTCTAAAACACCAGACAGAAAGTGCATTCAGCTGGTTCCATTACCTTTCTGTATGTTCTGCCCTCCTGCTGTTCCAGCACTGCAGCCATCTTCCTCTTCATCCCAAAAAGAATCTGTGGGAAAGCAGTGTCAGGTCTGTGCAGAACTCCTAGATTCAATATTTACTTTTGTTTGTGGGCTCTAGAAATCCCAGCACTTCTAAGTTAACTAAAACCTCAAAAAGTGACAATAACAAGCAAAACTGGTTTGATTGCACTGTTTTAGAGTTGCTACTGCACAATTTGATTTCTACTCAAAGCATTGAAGGAAAAGAACTGAAACTACAGAGCATCATTACACACTAATGCCAAGTTCTGACTGCAGCTTGTATCAAACAACCACAAACACAGAATCCTGAACTGACCTTTTAAAGAGCAGCTCTGCAGAAAAAAGAGAAAGCAGCATATTGACCACCTCTTTGAAACACACACCTGATTCCACAGCAGCTATGGAGCTCTCTGCCTCCTTCATCCAGTCATCCACCTTTTCTATTCTTGATTGGAGCTTTCTGTATTGCTCCTAAGATGGGAAAATTGTACTTGAGTCACTGATACCATTTTAAAAGCTGATTTTTTTTTCTGGGATCACCATGGGGCTCTTTGTTTGCTAATTAATTAAAGCAGCTAATGAAATCTGTCATTAGAGGGAAGAGGCAACTGACAAATCATGGGGGAGTAGTCAATAATAAGAAATTACTAAATGCTTACTGAATCTAGAGCTTTAATATGTACACATCTTTCATCCCTGTCACAATGCATTCTTTGTCATTTATAAGAGAATGTCATTTAAAATTATAAATGACATTCTTTGTCATTTATAATTTTAAAGGA
Source organism: Parus major (assembly GCF_001522545.3). Classification (NCBI taxonomy): domain Eukaryota; kingdom Metazoa; phylum Chordata; class Aves; order Passeriformes; family Paridae; genus Parus; species Parus major. Next base: position 3,859,556 of record NC_031774.1, on the reverse strand, counting down.
TTTTAATGATCAATTGCAAACCCCTGCCATGAGCAGGGACACCTTCCACTACCCCAGCTTGCTCCAAGCCCCATCCAACCTAGCCTTGAACACTTCCAGGGATCCAGGGGCAGCCACAGCTTCTCTGGGCAAACCTGTGCCAGGGCTTCAGCACCCTCACAAGGAAGAATTTATTCTTTAATACTTGCTGCTACTACTACCTACCTACTTACTAACACTGGTATTGCTACAGAATAAATAACTCATTTTTGTGGTGTTTCCTTTAATACTCCCATTTCTCACTCTGTTAATCATCAAAACTCTTAGGCAGAAGGTTCCTACAAGTTTTCCTGCAAGAAAGTCACTGTCCCAATGTTATATTTACATATAAATAAAAGGGAAATGTATTTATAAGACAGAAAATTCCATGAGAGTACACACTTTTAATAATTAAGCACCCACACATTTAAAGACATTAAATGTGGTAGAAGTGATTTTTTAAAGGTAAATGCCTGCAATCCTGTGGTTCCTTACCTCAGCACTCTGCAGCAGTTTCCTGTACAATGTCTCCTTCTCACTGTGAGACAAGATTTTAGCCTCTTTGGTGAAACAGGATTTCATCTTGTTCAGTTCTGCTCCAAACTTACTCAGCTGTGATGAATGGGAAATACAGAAGAGAAGGTGAATGGAAATATAATCCTTCCTGACTCTAGTTCAGCACCCAACCTCAGTGATACCCTATGCCAAACTGATGAATTATGAAAAATACTGTGTCTCTAATCAGTTTAGACTCCTTTTCAAGGAATAGATCTTTATTCTTGGCATTAGAACCACAGAAAACAAAAATCCCTTGATCTGCCTTCTCAAGCCTTGTGGGATACTTCTATAAATTTTCTGGGTTTTCTATGCAGTAACTATGGGTCATTTGTTTCCCCTTTAGCATATTTCAAATGACACATTTCCTTGCATTCTCCTGGCATGCTGGAAGTTCTCAGCAGTTTTCCACTGAGAAAACTATTTTGTCTTGTTTCACCTGCTGTTGATTTGTGACCATTCTGGTTCTTATTTGATGTGAATAAATAAATTAACCTCACTTCTTCATTACACACAAACATTCTCTCCATGCACCGTTACCTCTTCATCAGTGCAGGTTCTCATTACTTCCCACAAACTCCTGATCACGTTCACCAAGGGCTGATCCAGGACAGTCACATGTGGTTTTAACCTGGAATATGGGGGGGAAAAAATGTTGGAAGTCTTGTTGAAATTTCACTGACCGCATAAAGCAGCACCCGTTGATATTTATACAATTCACTTCTAAATCTGTAATAAATGACTAACTATATTTTTACTTTTCCTGTATGTAATGTGCTAACTTTCTTCAGGCCATTTCCATGGATCCAAAGCTGAAAAAATGGAATTACTGATAAACTGTGTGACTGCAAAACCACTCACTCCGCTATTTTCCGAGACAGGTCCTGGCAATCCTCCTCATAAATCCTCAGCTTGGGCCGGTGGACATACTGGCTGTAGATGAGATCTTCTGCAGTGGGAGGTGCACTAACTGCACACTGAGGAAAAAACACAGGGAAAAGTAGGAAGAAAAAAAAATTTAAAAAAAAATCCATATTTTTCAGAAATAGTAACTTCCAATCATTTCAATTCTGCTTTCACACCTTGTGTTTCCTCACACCAGAGCACAGGCTTCCTTTTGGGACATGTGCCTCATCATTAGAGCTCAAAAAACTGAAATTAAATATTACTGAAAGAAGTCTCCCTTTTAGATGAAGACTTGAAAACATGTGCATGTTATGCAGATAACAAGAATGCTCCCCAATAAAACAATGCTTCATTCAAAGTTATGCTTAATTCAGAATCAAAGCCTTAGGGAGTCTTATGGAGATTTATTCCTCAAATAAATATAAGGGGGGTACTTCAGCAAGCTGCCTGTATAGTAAAGCTCATAAAAAACTGACATGAATTACTTGCAGTCTTTCAAATAAAGTTTTCAGGGGCTTTTGTGGAGATGGTGTCTGTTTTTTATCAGCCACTAGTCCACAGCAGGAGCATTATTTAGCCTGATGAATATTTAGAGACAACTCAGTAGGACTAAATTTGTAAAATAAACTGTAGCTAAACTGGGAGAACCCATTTTAAATTAAAATGGAAGGGATTTAGAAGTCTGACTTCTGTTCTGTGTTTCTTCCCTGTTTTTCAGGTGAGGAAATAGAAGTGTAGCAAGAGAAGCATTCCTAAAGGAGAGAGTAGAACAGGCAGGAGAAGCTCAGAGCAGCTGCAGGCAGTAGTGGCTGATGGATACAGTGAGAAGATAAAGTGAAAAGATCAGACTGATCTTCTAATTCTTTCAAATTTATTGTCATTAAAACAAATTTAAAAAGCAAGAATTAGCATATTTATCCCAGAACAGTAATCCTGATTATATGGAATTCGGTGAGGACATGGAAATCTGTTCTGATTTTCATTTAAAGACGTTTGAGTTGCTAAAAATTAAGACCCAAACTAACAAAGGAGAATTATTGAAGGTAAATTATATTGTTGCACTCACATTGGCTGGAAGCTGGCTGTGCCTGGGCTTCTGAATCACAACATGGACTTGAAGAAGAGTAAAAAACTCCCCAACTGTGATAGCACCATTCTGGAATTTCTGTACATTTGAGGAAAAACACACAAGTAAGTCCATATTTCAAGACAGAATGTTGACTGGTGTATAAACACAGGAGTTTTTTTTCCTGTTAGGACAGGAAGTTCTGTCTTCCAGCCCTGTCCATACCTCCCATAAATTTTCTTCACAAATGCTGTCCGTGAGAAGCTGGGACTCCACATGACTGCTGCGATGGACTGGGAAAACAAAACACAGGGGGAGGAATTGGTGGGGTTAATAACATTCTTACAGGATAAAGAACACAAAAGTTTGGGACTCTTATCACAAATGATCTCTTACTTGTTGATTCTATGTCAGCCTTCACAGAATCCAGGGAGCTGCTGGTGTTGGCAGGAGGACACTCAGAGCTTTTAACTGAGCGACTTGGAGGTTCTCCAGCTTTATCAACTTCTGCTTGGTCCTCAGGCATAACATCAAGAGTCACCTAATATTATCAAATTTTTTGGAAATAAATTAATATAGTTATAGAAAACAACCTAACTGAATCAGTGGTTTATTGTAGCTGTTCCTTAAAAGGATTAAAGGGATACTACGCAGAGAATTGGCAAACCCCTCATTCAGCCTGTGTTGCACACACCAACCTGATTCTTCTAACTTGGCAAAACAATAAAAACCACAGGGAATGACACAGGAGAATGACAGCAAGCTGGTGATTATGAAAAACAAGAAAACCATACTAATAGATCCACTTACACCCCCAAAACTTAAGCCCTGCTGGTATTCTCATATCCTTACAGTTAGGGACCAAGCTCACCTCCAAGTCTTGAGAGGCCCCAGCATCCACATGTTGATCCCTCCTGGCCTTCTTTGGGTTTTGAAGAACCTCCCCAGTTTGTCCTAAAGCTCTTTTTATGTTGCAAGTTTTTGTCTCCTCAAATGGAGCCTTTTCAGAGTGGGGGGTTTGGTTTTTATTCTTATCATCCCAAGCGTCTTCCACAAGTTCAGAGCTGACAGATTCATTGGAATCCATTTCCTCCAGGCACACAGGGAGAAATTCTTCTGCTATGAACTGAAAAGGACTGAAGTTCTGCCTGCTGGACTTGTTACCTGGGGTTTCACTGGTGTTTCCTGGAACTGAGGCTTCTACTCTGTCTGATTTTGTATTTATGTCTTGTGCAGTGGAAACACGATTTCTCTTGTTTGGTAGTTTAGGCTGGAATATACCCAGAGGGATATTTATTCCTGGATATTTATCCTTAGGCACCATTCCTATAGGATCAGCTCCAGATTCCAGACCTGTGTTTTCCTGTTTTTTGGGATCAGAGAAGTTATTAGCTTCACTGACAGTGTTTTTTCCCAACCTCGGGGTATCCTCTGGCTGAGCTGAGGAACTGGGCAATGGGTCAGAAGAAGCAGTTTTAGAAAGAGAAACAGATTTCCTTGACAAACCTATCAGTTTTGAACACACACCTAAAATACCTGAAGATGCTGGTGGAAGAGTGGGATGTGCCTGATCCCCTGAACTGTCACAGACCAAAGGTTGCCTAGTTGGTTCAGAGTTTATTTGAAAGTCTTTTGGTGGCGCCTCCCCTTCACCTGACAGCTCCTCATTTTTCTTGGATTCCTTGTTAGCACCTGGAATGAGGTTTGCTCCAGACAAGCCCAAATCTGAATCTCCACGTTTAGATGAATCCTCTTCCACTAACTGGTTTCTCTGAGTGCTAGAGGATTCTGGATGACCCTTCCAAGGATCTGATCCCTGCATGGGAAAAGCAACACAGGATCCCAAGCTGCCACTTTCTTCCCTGTGATCCCCAGGGCCCTTATTTGGGAACTCAAAGGATACTCCCTTTGACTGCAGTTTTTCTGGTGGTCTCAGATCCTGCTCCCTGCTTACAGCGACAGAATTATCTGTGGGAGGGCCATGATCCTGTGGTGCTCCCACATCCACAGTACTTTCTCGAAGGGAGACAGAATAAACAGAATGTGGTGTTGTGCCACTGGGGAGCTGGGTAGCTCCTTTCTCACTAGGAAATGCTGTGTCTGACGAAGCAGAAGAGGGAATGCTGGCCTTATCCTTAGGTTTTGTGGCACATTGTGAGGAATCCATTTCACCTCTGCAGGGCACCAACCCTCTGTGCATGTGCTCTGGTGGCTGCTGGGCATTTGTGTGAGGCACCTGCTGGGCCTCAAACCCACGGATGCTCTTACTGACAGCAACAGTGTGGGATGCAGTGATGTCCATGTCCTCCTGGTCGTGGGCAAACACGATGGTTTTGTCAGCAGGAATGGCTGGGATGGGCTGGATGTGCTGTGCTGTGTGAATTGTGGTGGTTTCCATATCCTCAGCCGGAGCAAAACTGATGGTTCTGCCACCTGCAGCCTCTCGCCCGCTCAGCTCCGCCGGCGTTGTCGTTGTGGCCCCTTTTTCTAAGGACAGAGTTTCATCTCCCCCTTGACCAAAGTATCCAGGTGCTGCTTTGTTTTGTGACAAAAAAATGTTGATGTTGTAATCTGGAACCATCGTCACACTCCTGCCAATCACGTCCATGTTTTCACCGTGGGGAAACACAACAGACTTTTCTCCAGACAACTGGGAACTTCCCTTGGGTACCTCAGATGTCCTGGCCCACACTGGCTCTTCTGCACCCCTCTGGAGCAGCCCATGAGCTGAGGGAGGAGTTTTTAAATCCTTTCTCAAAGAACCTGTTTTACCCATGGAAAAATGTCTGTCAGAATCTCCTTGGGTTGGCAATATTTTGCTTACTGCCCTCACAGGCTGGGGTTTCTCTTGCCTCTCTGAGTTTTGGCCATCTGCATTTATTCCTGTCCCAAACTGTTCATTTCCTCTCATTCCAGAGGGAGCAGGATTGTTACTGAAAGTAAATGAACCACTTGGAGCCAAAGCAGTAACAATTTGCTTATCGGTGCTCATTTTCAAGTCCCCACATTCCTTTGCCGCAGTTTGACTCACGATATCCACACCACGACGACTGGAAAATGGGAAGGGCTGGTTCTGCAGCTGCTTGGATAGTGCAGCATTTTGATTGTAATTATTGGATTCTTGTTCTGTGTTAATAGGAGCAATCTCAAAAGCAGCAGGATGAGCTTTGGTTATGTCCATGCTTTGATCACATAAAAACATGCCTGTTGTGTCATTTGTGGAGAAATCTGAGAGGCTTGGAAGGTTTTTTCCCAGAGGCTGTGGTACAACTTCTTGGCTTTGCAAAGACAGGGATGCACTGGTGTTAGTGACAACATTCTCGGGGACTCCTCTGTTTTGCTCTTGTAACAAACACATGTTCTTAGCACAGGAACTCAGACCACTTGCCTGGAAGTTGGTTTTTCCAAGCTTCTTATCAACCATTATCATCTGAATATCTTGAGCATTCCTTTCCATAGCCTGGCTCTTTTTAATATTCCCATCAATATTCCTCACTTCAACATTTTCCTTGTCCATATCTACAGAATATGCAGATGTGTCACCTTCAGTGACATTTCTGTTCTGGCTCTTTCTTGGAACGATTTTACAGAGCATTTGTTTCGGTTCTGCTGCTACCCCACTGCTTTGACCATCAAAGAAAACAGTGTGGCATCTTGTTATTTCCATTTCTTCCTGCTCAGTTACATTGGAAAAAGCAGATCTGTTACCCAGGAAATGAGGCTTGCATGTGACAGCGGTGAACACTGCACTGGGATGTTCATTACCAACACTCATTTCACCATCCTTAACACAGGTTTTAGCCAAGTCCATGTCTTCTTCTGCGAATATCACTGTCTTCTCACCTGGAAAAACGAGCTGGGTGTTTGCAGAGGGATCAAACCTGCCAGGCACCAGATGTGTGTATGAGCCAAACCCAGCACTGGCTGCAGCAGGACCACAAGCTTGGGACACTTTTTCCACGAGTCCACCTGGGGCTGAAGGCAGTTCAAGTGCACTGATTTTAGAGGGCCCAGCAGTAGGATCATCTCCAGGTGCCAGACCCTTTGGGATGGTGCCACATGCCAGGGATCTGCTCCTTGGGAGCGGAGGGTTGGTACTCACTGGCTTTTCACAGCTTTTATGGCACAAACTGTCCTTTTCTGTGATGCTAGCATTATAGATGATGTCTGTGTAATTCCCAGTCATCTCCATGTCATCACACTTGGAAAACACAACAGTTTTGTTCCCTCTGAAGACGGTCTCAGACAAAACGGATCCCTGGATGGAAGACAATGCCCCGGCTTCCCATTTCCCAGCTCGCAGCTCTCCTCTGCCTTCAGCATTTGCTGCTTTTCTGTCTGCACAAAGCTGAGGGTCCTGCTGAACACTTAAGTCGTGATTAGATGGTCTCATGAACACAGAACTATCTGACTCTGTGGGTGGGAAATCCTTTTGGAAGTTGAGACTTTGGTTCCCGACAGTGGAGAGGGCAAAGGACACTTTTGCAGTGTGACTGGTTGTCACGTCCATGCCCTCGTCTGCAAACGCCTCGGTAACATCCGCACACTCCCACTGCTCTGGTGGAACCTCACTGACGCCAGGGAATGGAATTTTAACATCAGCTGCCTCACATTTTGTCATCTCCATCCCACCTTCTCGGCCTCGAAACACTTTTGTCACATTGCAGGTGTCCAGCAGCTCATGGGAATAGCCAAATTCCCCAGACAGTTGTGTCACATCTCCCGAGCCTTGGGAAGGGACACAGCAAACACTGTCCTTGTCAGCTCTCTCAGCAGGATTGTTTGACTTCAGCCTCAACAGAAATTCATTGAAATCTATTTTTTTCACAGTAGTGGCTTCCTCTTTCTGTTCCAAAGAGGGGCCTGGATGGTTTGTGGGGTCAGAGAGCAAACTCAATTCCTTGCTGGTTTCTACCTTCCCCTGGCTGGAGTTTAACTTAGCCAGGAAGGAGGTGAAGTCTATTTTCTCGGTTCTGTCAGCCTGCTGGGCTCTGAGGTTCCGTGAGATAATGGCTGTGTGACTGGCTGTCATCTCCATCTCATTCTCCTCTGAGAAGAGGAGGGTGGTGTCCATCCTTGGAGCGGTGTGGTCCACGTCATGCCACTGAAAAACAGGAAAAAAAAAAAAAAAAGGAGAATTCAGTGACTGGCACTTAAAACAAATGATCAATGGTTTATTCTATTTAAAACAGAAGTCAGGTAATGTTGACTAATGTAAAGTCCTAAGGTTTTAGCTCTGTGTTTTTTTGGTTTTTTTAACCCAACCTGTTAATTTCAGGCCTCCCTGATAAGCAGTAACATATTTGAGGAAAGGACAATGACTAAATGATGCAAATATACCATATTTAAATGGATTTTAATGAAAAAATGTGTGTCATCTTACACTTCACATCTAGCCACATCTTAGCAAGCACAGATCAATTACTGAGGCTTATGGATCAATATTTTTTATTCTCTACATGATTTCCACCAGTTTATTGTCCACCTGCTCCAAAGCAGCAGCACCATGCTGGATATTTCAAAAAACTTTTTCACCACTGATAAGGGAGATTTTAGTCTCTTTAGCAGAAAACACTTACAGTTTTATAGCTGTGGGGGGAAAATTGTAATTAAATATATTATATTTTATCAAGTATAATGAATATATTTGTTTCCAGATGATAAATTCTCTACATATGGTGAGTCCTGGCCTATGGAACTGCTCAATGCCCATTGTGTAAGAAGGAGAACTGGAAAACTTATAAAAGTCTGCAATCAGTGGTGGCCACTTTACATGCTGGAAGATCAAGAGAAGTGGCCTAAGGATGGAACCTTGCAGTATAATATACATTGCAATTAACATTGTTTTGTAGAAGGAAAATAAGTGGGATGAAATTCCTTGTACACTGGAAAAGGAAAAGAAAGGCAAAGGGTTGAAAGAGGTGTTGTTTTGTGTGCAGCATGGGACAGAGGTGCTTAAAGTGCAGGTGAGAAGAATAGGAGGGTGATTTAGAGCTGATGGTTGCTTTGTGGAGAAGAATAAAGGGGGTGAATCATGACTCACCAGGGAATATGGTTAGACACATAAGGGAGTCTTGGAAAAGTAGACTGGAACAGAAAGAACATTTTAGGGGATAGGAGGATTTTGGTCTGATTGTGGAATGCACTAAAAGGCAGCAAGGAGAGGGAGATGCCAGGGAAGTTCTGATGGCTCCCCTCCAGCAGGTAGCTGGGAATTATGGTCCAGTAACCTTGTTTTTAATAGTGGATTTAATGTCATGGAGAAAGGTGGCAGGAGTTTAAAGGGAAAATCTGGACAGAGTTGCTAAAGTGTTTGAAACCCTAATTAGGACTCAGGACCCCCCTCACTCAGAAACAATTGGTTGATCATTATAACAGTTTGTGACTAAAGTATACTTTAGTAATTTGTATTAATTAGTGGCTAAAGTATATCTGGCAATTTGTATTGTGAAAATTAGTGTCTGAAACGTATTTGGCACTTTGTGTAGATAGCTGATAGCTGAAATGTATTTGGCAATTTGTAAAGAAAGGGTGCATTGGAAAAAGGAGTGTCCCCAAGCCAGGCAAATCAAACAAAGAACCTAAACCAGGCTCTTCAAGTTACCAAGCCCAAGACCTTAAGTGAAAATGAAAAACCCCCCTAAAGGAACCAGGGGAATCATCCTCAGCTGAGCCCTGTTACATTATTGCTGGGAATAAAAAGGTAAACTTTTTAATTGATACAAAAACAACTTATTCAGTAGTGAGTAAGTGCAGAGGAAAACTTAGCTCAGAACCTGAAAGTGCTGTGGGTGCAACAGGGAGGAGAGAGAACAGGATTTTTTTTACAACAACTACTACTTAAATTAATAAAACAGTGGGGAAACACCAATTTGTATACTCCTGAATGCTCAGTCCCCTTGTCAGGAAGGGATTCACTGGGAAAATTGGATGTTCAAATAACTTCCTAGGATGAGGAAATACAAATTGAAAGACCAGAATCAAAAGCCATCCAGGCAAAGATTTTTATGTTACAGGAATCAGAAGAGCTGGACAAAATCCCAGAGGAGGCAGAAAATGCTGTAACCCTTTTGGTATGGGCAACTGTGATGCCTGGATGATCAAAGGTGGCCAAATTTGTGAGGATTACTCTCAAACCTGAAGCCAGACTGGTAATGCAAACCCAATTATCCTAATAAGTCTGAGGCAAGGAGAAGTTGGAGAGACTTATAAATTTTTTTTAAATATTGAAAGAATATAAATCAGAATATAACACATTGGTATTATCAGTTATAGATTAGTGCAAGATTTAAGGGGCATTAATGAAAAATTCCTGATATTCATCCAGTGGTAACTCATCTGTACACACTCTTGACAGCACACAAGATTGGAAAGTATTCTGCCAGCAACCAAGACTGAAAGTAAGTGACTCAATGCTACTGTATGTCTGCTACATTTATTAGAACAATCTGGATACGGGGTGTCAAAGAAAATGTCACAAATTAGCAAAGAAGCAGTAATATATTTTAGTTTTGAGATCTTGCAGGAAAAATAGAAGCTTGGGAAGCAGCTGAAATGAAGCCTTTTGCCAGACTCCAGAGCCAAGGACCATGAACTTTCCTAGGTAAAGCTGGATGGTGCCAGTTACGGATTGCAGTTTTGGGGTACTGGCAAAACTTTTGCATTGTCCTCCACCAAAAACACTTTGTTTGGACTTCTGAGAGTCAATAGTGCCTGAAAAGCCCTGAAAGAGCCTTAATGCCAACCCCTGCCCTGGGAGCCTCACACTTGAATCAAACCATTTGAGTTATCTGTGCATGGAAGGATGTACCTGGCACACCACACCACAGCTACAGAAAATCCCAGCAAGTGATTAGTAAACTCATATAGGTGAGTAACTGTAGCTCCAAATTAATGTATAAGGTAAGAGAACTAAAACCATCAAGAAACACTTCAGGAAACATTGTAACTAATTCATAAAGGAATATGGTAAGCACAAAGATGACAGAAATTAAGATCGGTTACTGAAAAATAAGTAATTTGTCTTGCAAAATCATCTCAAGGAAGGAAGGCCACCTCCAAGGCTAGCAAAACAGAGGAATTCACCAGGTAATTATTGGCAAATTGAATTTGCAGAACTGCCCAGGCAGAATGAGGGGCTGGTACATTTTAGCATTTTAGTACTTTCTTTAGATGGCCAGAAACTTTTCCATGCCACACCAACAAGGCAAGGGAAGTCTCAAATTTTTACTGAAATTAATATGATACCATTAAAATTGACTTTTGTAAGCTTTAAAAGGTACGTTGTTACCAAATCACTGGGACCAGACTCGTCTGTACATCCTTTCCAACCAGAAGATCTGGTGCTCAAGAGAGCCTGGAGTTTTGGGCCAACCCAAGAGAAGTGGAATGGACCATATCAAGTCCCCCTGGTGACCTACACTGCATTCAGAGTGGAAGGAATTGGACCCTGAGTTTATCACATGGGGGTAAAACAAGCAACCACACCTTAAACATGGCACAGACAAGACTGACTCACACCATGGAGCTTTTATGTATATATATGCAAATCCTATTATTTTAAGATAGGATATGGCTTTCTAAGGAAATATTATTTATTAGATCTAGATGAAAATTATAAATAATTACGTATTTATAGTAATAATAATAATAATGGAACTATATTCTTAATTTCTGGGAAGGAAAACGTAGTCTTAAAATTAGTGCAAGGTTTTGGCAAATTACAGAATGTAACTTCTGTAACATGTGGGACCTTACAAAACAGATTAGCTTTAGACCTATTACTGTTACACAAACAAGGAATATGTGGTTACTTGAATTTAAACAATATTTGTTGTGTGCACATTCCAAATGTGACAGTTAAATCAGATGATAAAAATAAGATAAGGACTGGTTGCTGCATCTAGCTGAAAGTAAACAGTTAAACAAAGTATTTAAAGAACTTGTGTTTTCTCTGACTGGTTAGTTTGCCTTACTTTTGCAAAATATAATTGTGATCCTATGAATAATTATGACTATTATACTTGCCTTAAAAACTTACATTACTAAAAAAAGTAAGTGAGGCTCATGAAAGCTTGCAAAGAAGATAAGAATGGAAGAACTAGTTCATTACTGAGAAGTTATGAAGGAATTTCAGAAGCAAGACTTATTTATGTTGCAGTCTAATGCCTATCAGATTAGGGCACACTTATAGACACACAAAATATAGAATATTCACTTTCAAGAGAATTTTATATGAACACAAAGGCTTATTTTTTAGGCAGTTAACATTTTTGATCTTTAGTGCACAAATTCTTGTGATGTATTTTGGACACTGGTATTTTCAGCACCAAAAAAATCAAAGCCTTCACATACCTCAGTTGGCTGCCCCAAGGCCTGGATGGGGGCATGAAGCAAAGTGTTCATCCCTGTGGAAAGAAAGAGAACACTCCAGGTTTTGTACTGTTTGCTTATTATTTTATCCACTGAGCTGAAGCTCAGTGTGCTGAGTAAATAAATACAATTAACCCCAAATATATTCTGAAAAATATTTTGATTACTCCCTTCAGCACCTCAAAGGGCCACCCAGACTTGCACATCAGAATCCTTGTAAACAACTTCAAGGGACAAAGCCCATCCAGAGAGAGCTCTCCCAAGGCAGGGAGACTGCTCCAGGCACATTAAAATTTCTCAAACATAATCAGTAGCTTTAAATAAATAGAGTAATTTAGTTATTAAATCTGTTTTCAAACTCACCAGTGATCTCACAAGAAACAGACCCAGGGTCTTCATTCCTACAGAAGGTGGGTTAGAGAAACCATTTGTTAAAAGATTTCAAAGAGAAGCCTTGCTCAATAAACTGAAGAGGCAGAGAATTGTGTTGCACAGAATTCTGTGGCAGACCTCACATGGGTCTGGGCAGCAGATACCAGACACTGCTTATTTGTCTTCAATATATTCTAATTTGAGTTACAATCTTATTTTTCCCATGAAATTATCTATTATACCACAAACCACTGTTCAACATACAGTGGCATTTTAATTTTTAAGTGAGAAGAAAAGATTAACTCTTTTTTTTCCATAGAATCTGTGGTTCTGTGAAATTCCCCTTCTCACATACAAAGTGTCTTGACTGTTATTTTACCTACAAGTCATTTTAATTTTACAGATCCCACCACTGTGTTTTATCTATAAGAACTCTGAGGCCAGACTAACACTTTATCTTTTTCTGAGGAAAATGTTTGGTAATAATAAACATTGAATAATAACAAATCTCTATCAGGCATGATACTTACTGATTGGTCAAGGTATCATCCTTCTCATCTGCTGAATGCCCTAAAATTAAGAAAATGACCACATTACAATATGAGAAGCATGATCACATATGTACTTGATTATCTTAAAAGTTTTGCCCAACCCACGTGATTCTGACTCAATAAAACATTGAGACAAGAGTGAAATGCACAGAAAACAATCTTCTGAAGTTCTCACTCTTGATGTGTCTTCTTGTGGCAAAAACTCTGTGACTGAGGAGTTTTCAGCCAGGCCAGGATAAAGAGCTGACCATGTTGTTCCTTCCCCAAATGGAAAAGTTCTGATTTCTTAAAATCAAGCTAAACCCTTGTTGCTAATAATCTGGGAAGCCTGTCAGGAAAAGAAAAAGGAGTTTTACCTGTATTTTCTGTTTCTGATGCGCTGTTCTTAAGATCTTGCTGGAAGACTCTGCAGCTAAGAACAAAACCACCAGTTTTTAAAAACACAAAACCATCTCTAAAACCAAATACAAGGAAAAAAAAAAAAAAAAAAGACAAGCAGCACTAATTTAAATCTTTTCTCTTCTTCTTCGTTCTGAAACGAGATACCAAAAGCCAGAAGCATAATGAACCCAGCTGTATTTTTCAGGGAGAAGATGCCATTATGACATTTAAGATGTCTGAATGGAAATTGAATGTAAAACAATAATTCCCAACTATATTAATTTCACTGAACTGGGCTTTTTTTCAGCTGGGAAGAGAAAATGCATAATGGCTCTCAGGGTTTAACCCAACTCGATATAAGACTCTTCCTGCTGCTTGCAGTCATTTGTGATTACTCAGTGAGGACACTTTTAGGGGGAAGGATTATTCCCTGCATTTTATGGCTGAGGAAGGGATGTAGGTGTGCACCCTTCAGCTCCCTCACTTGATGGTGTTGGCGAAGCTGACCCTGCGCGAGCTCCTCCTGCGTCTCTCTACATGGATGTCCTGCCAATAAAAAACACAACGAGGTTGCTTCCCATGCCAGGCACAGCTCCCCAAGAAACACAAAACCAAACTAAATGAATTACTATTATTAATAAATAGCTATTATAATTAATTATAGATAATACTAAGTATTAATATTATTATCAGAAACGGTGCACTACAACCACCCGCGTTACCCCAGTGGCACGGTTTAATCAGCAAAACGCTGAAGAGGATCGGTAGGAAAGGGCTTGATAGACCTACCTGGGTCATTTCGTTCCCATTTCCTAGATCATCCAGAGGATTTCGTGGAGCCTTTAAAATCTGAAAGAAAATACAATAGCTGCAACTCCAAGAGCTGGTTTCTTGGCTGAAGAGAGTTTCTAAGAGTCAGCAGTGCCCCAGTCAATCCTCTCAGTACAACAGGCTCTTTTGGAATGCTTTTATTCAATCCCCAAGAGCAAGCAAGTTCCTCTTCCAGGAACTTTCCTTTCCCCCCCTCACACAGTTCTATTTCAAGGAATGCTGTAAGTTACTCACAGAGGACAGTCGCTTCCTTCTGATGTGCTCCGTGTTATCACTGCAGGGGTAAAAGGGAAACAGGTATTGATGCCTAAAGTTTTCAGCTTTTATGTATTCTTCATGTATTTGCAGCTCTGTAGACTGTTAAATGCTTCAGTGTAACTTCCAGTACTTTCCCACCTTTCTTTCCAACAGTGAACAGGCACTTATTGACACATTCCTAATATTTTGTTATGTCTTGCCTGTTACTTCTCCAAGGACATTTTATTTTGCACCATATAATCATAGGCATAATAAAATGGGTAGGAGGGCAGAACCCAGGGGGCAGATTACCTAACCAACTGTTCCTCTCATTGGCCAGATACTCTAATTGCCCAATCCTATCAATTGTAAAGCTCTAATTTGGGGCACTGTTTTTCACCATGTTATGTACCTGAAATCTTCCAAGTAAAGGTTTGCTTTCACATTATCATTATATAGCCTGAAAAAGTTGGTGTCCTATTTCCAGGCATCAGTATGAAGGTACAAAAGTGCACCAAGGTACATTTCCTGAATGGTCCTGCCATGGGTTTGAGGTTAATAAATGGATTTCTCTGTTATTTTTACAAGTGTGAAATTAAATAAACAACATGCTTGGAACAGATTGATCATATCAGCACTAGTTCCCAGAATAATTTTTGGAAAACTCAGCATATTGCCTCCCCCCAGTCCCATGGTCAGTTCATCTCCTGACAATCCATCACTATGAAATCCCCTCACCAGACACCAAAGAAACTCCCAGGTCTTCTTCACAATGGAAAACACATTTAATTCAAGGGATGTTGAAGCACATTACCAGAAGTTTTGCCTCTAAAGGGCCATATTTGTACCACAGAAAAATTCTTAGAGGATTTCAACTCACTTTTCCACAGCAGGGTCTGTGTAAATCTTGTCCATTGCTGATGGATGTGCTTTTCCTATGAAAAAACCCTTCCTATTAAAAAAAAAAATCCTATAATATTCAGCACCAAAATTCAAAACCATTGATGAGCCTCAGTAGGAAAACTACATAAACCCACAACTGGCTATTTGCTTTTGATGCTGGTTTTTTCCCTCTCCATCCTTCTCTAGTCACAGAAATGCTCTGAAATACAACAGGCCTCTCAAGTCAATGTGCTCCTGTTATATTCACATCAGACATATTTCCTATTGTATATCATACTAGAAAACAGCTGTGCTAACAATTTAAGTATTACTGGTTAACTGACCTTTTATTTAAAATTAAGATTCTAGTAAATATTGGGAAATAAACGAGATCAAGCCTTATCCAAGACAATGTTTGTTCTGACACGTACCAGCCATTTTCCCTCTCACTCTAAACTGAATTTCTGGTATTTCAGCTTGTGCCTGTTGCTTCTTGCTCCTTCTCTAGATACAACCAGGAGAGCATGGCTCAATTTTCCTAAAACACTCCTGAAAGGAATAAGAGGAATGTATTTTTACAATCTGGCCTAAGCCAGAGACTGATAGGTGAGTTAAGCAAAAGGGGGATGTTACTTATGGACACCAACTGTTGCTTATCCAAGGCCCTGCTAAATTCCTGGACTTGGAGAAAAAGAACAAAGATAAAAAGAGGGGACAGGGGCGTGTACATTAGAAGAGAGTCTGTACTACTCAATTTGGAAAGTGTGTATCTCTCAAGTACCTCAGCCAATGGGGAAATGTGAATTAGGATAAAAAGGAGGCTGCATCCCCCAGAAATTTGAGGGACTCCATGGAAAATACCCATGGCCTCTCCCATTATTCACGAATAAAGCTACAAGACTCCTCTGTCTCCTTTTTAGACATACACCTCTAGCATCATGAATTTATTTGCCAAATACAGGGAACAATTTTTTCCCAATATCCCATCTAACCCCACTCTCGGTCAGACTGAACACACAAAGGCAGGGACAGGGAAGATGGCTGTGGGAGATAAACCTGGAGCTCTAACAGCCTCGATCACTCTGCTATTGGGGATATTAATCTGAAATTCACTTCCCGACCACCTTCCTTGACCGTTCTTCCCTAATCCTGCTTCAAAACCCTCTACAATCCTTGAGGGACGAGGGGTGAGCTGAATCGCTGTGCTGATGAAACCCACCCCCCCCTTTTTTATTCCCTCGTTTGACTCTGGGAACACGGGAATCACTCCGTAAGGCTTCAGCCCATCCCTGCCCCTCCTCGGCCTCTTTTTTCCCCGTTAGGATGAGCCCACAAAGTCCCTTTTTCCGCCTCTTTTTGTCCCCGCGCCCTCGCTTTACCGCCCACACAGCCCAGGCGCCAACCACTTATCGACCACAAACCCCGCATTAATCACTCTTTCATTAATTACACCACACGAACACGTTCCCCAGACATTAATTACCTCGGATCGATCCGCACCCCCCTTATCGGAGGAGGGGTTCCCCACACGCTCCGCGCCCACCGCAGGTGTCACCTGCCTCAGCCCTCCTTCCATCCAGCCGATCCCGAGGCCGCTCCCGGGGCAGCGCCGACCTTCTCCCCCCGCCTTCTCCCGCGCTCCTGCCCGCAGCACCCGCCCCGGCCCCTGCCAACGGCCGCCGCCGCCGCTCCCGCGCTGCCCCGGCGCCGCCTCCTCCTCCGAGCCGATCCCCTCGGCCACTCTTACCTCCCGCTCGGGGCCCTCCGCTCCCGAATCCCGGTTTCCGGGTCCCTAGTCCCGGTTCCCGCTCCCCGATCGCCGCCGCCCCGTTCAAATCCAACCGCCCACCCCGCGCCCGTGACGACACATTGGCGCCGTACGGGATGGCTGCCCCCGGCTCCGTACAACATGGCGCCCCCTTGTGCCGTACGACATGGCGGCCTCCGCGATTCGCTCCGCTGCTGCCATTTCGGTGTCTCCCGCTGCCCGCACGCCCGCAGCAGCCGTGATGGGGATGGCGCGGTACTGCACGAGCTCCGCGGGGTACTCGGTCGCGGTGCGGTGGCTTCGCTCCGCACTGTGCCAGTGCAGGGCCGTATAACCAGCGCCGCCGCGCAGGAGAGAGGCGGGCAGGAGGAGATGGTGGGGGTGGTGGGCGCACTTCCTTATAGGCCCGGTGAGAAAGCAGCTGCTGTGACGAGGTGGCCGAGTGGTTAAGGCGATGGACTGCTAATCCATTGTGCTCTGCACGCGTGGGTTCGAATCCCATCCTCGTCGGAAAACAAAATTTTTCCCTCACAACAAGTTTTTTTTTTTTTTGCTCCCCACACTTCCAAGGTTTTCCTCCGGCCCTTGTGGGGAGGAAGAAACGCGGAGGTGGCGCCCGGGACAGACAGGACACAGCATCCTGAGGGATTTAGGGTCACAAGACAGGATAGAGTGTCCCAAAGATTCTGGGGGTCGCAACCAAGAGGGAGCATCATGAAGGATCTGGGGTCACGCAAGATAGCATCCCAAGGAATTTAGTGGTCACAGCCAGGACAGGGTGTCCCGAGGGACTGAAGGGGCTCATCCAGTATCCAGCTTCCTGTGGTGCCTCTCCCTGGGGTAGCCTGACTTACCTCAGAACACAGCTCTGCTGCAGCATCCAGCTGTGACAATGGCAACAAATTCCTTTTAATCTCAACCACCTCCAGAATCCCCAGTAAAATGTCTTATTAGGGCTGCCTGCGTCCTTCGTGAAAGCTTTGAGTAATAATTAAGAGGGATGGAAGATCTCTCCTATGAGGAAAGGCTGAGAGAGCTGGGATTTTTCAGCCTGGAAAAGAGAAGGCTCCAGGGAACACTTAGAGCCCTTTCCAGGGCCTAAAGGTGATTTTGGACAAGGGGGAATAGCTCCAAAACATAAAAGAGGAGATTTAGATGGGATATTGGGAAGACATCCTTCCCTGGGATGGTGCTGAGGCCCTGGCAGAGGCTGCCCAGAGGAGCTGTGGCATCCCCAGGATTCCTGGAAGTGTCCAAGGCCAGTTTGGAGAGGGCTTGGAGCAACCTGGTCTAGCAGGTGTCCCTGCCCATGGCAGGGGGGTGGGACAGGATGGGCTTTAAGCCCCTCACTGAAAAATTACATCAAGTTCTCTTCAGATAAGTAATTAGAGCACTTGGCTTTGTGTTCCATGAAGTTATGGCAATTTAAAAAGGAGAAATGAGTGTATTGACAAGATACAGGAAAATTTTTCCTCTCTGCCTAAGCCATCCATGGTTCACTTAAAAAAAAATAAATCAGAATTTGAATGGAATTAAGAGTAGAATTCAACGAAATGCAGAGTTTCCAGGGAAAGTGACATCTCCCACCTCTTCTGTGACAGCTCTGAGCCCTCTCTGCACACACTGCCACTTAAATCCTTCTGGAAATTAGATCATACCAAATCCTGGGCAGAGAGAGTGGCCAGATCACAACGGTGCAGCCTCACAAAAGGTTCCCAACCACAGTATATGGGTTAAAACACCATGGGACACCAATTACTGTGTGGAAGGTGAGTGTTCAGGGGCTAATTCCAGTCAGACATGCACAGGGAGAGGCCAAGGCATAGGAAGTTTGCCAGGAGGGTTTATTTGTATGGAATACAAATACACTGTGCTTTACCACAGTGAGATAAACGTTCTCCTGATAAAGACAGAATTATAAGATCATCTAGGATGGAAAAGACCTTCAAGATCAAGTCCAAACCTAACCCAGCACGGTCAAGACATGTCCAGGTAAAGATGTACTAAAGAAAGGAATTCTTCCAGGACCTAGACTTTGTATAGAAAACTTTATGCCCACAACCAGGACCCTTTATTTACCTCAGACCAAATCTCAGATGGGAACTTATCACAGGGCATGTCCAAGAACAATATTTTACCAGCTAACGAAACATCAAACACTGTTTTAACATTAAATAAAATGCAACTAGAGGTAGGATCCTTGTGAAATAAATCCTAGATTTTCATTGCTCAATCATGGAAACAGAAGCCCAGGGGTTTCTTGACCAGGAAATCAAGTTGCCAACTGCAGCCATTATTCCAGGAAAAGGGGAAAAGAGCAGTACTGAGCTGAAGTTTCTTCTCAGGCCCTTTGGCCCCAGTCTCAATCAAGAAAATCCCCGACAGAGCCTTTTTTTTGTAACAAATTTTTTACCAAAAAACCTCCCAGCATAACATGGGACACATCAAAATCTAATTTAAATTCCATCCCGAAATCTACCCCCTTTCCCCACCCTTTCAGCCACCCTTTTTGATACAGTGAAGGTACCCAAGTTCCATTTATTTCCATGAAAGGTATATTCCAATGGATCAAAAATTTAGATAACGATTTTTTAATGATTTTTAGCATCATCTCTCCAAATATCTGGAATTAAATTAGAATAATGAAACCACTTGCAGGACGTGGAAGAGCAAAGCTCAAACCCTGAGTGAATTTTTATGGAAATACTCAATATCAGCTGGATAATCCAGCAGAAAAAGACATCACTTGGCTCCCTTGGGCTACTGGAAACATGCAATGGTTTATTGTGATTGTGTCCTGACCCTGGTGACATAATCAAGTGATTTCAGAAGGAAGGTACTAATTCTGGTGGGCTGGCCAGCCTGAGATCTCCAAAATTAATATAACAACCTGCCCAGAAGCCAAGAATCAACTGTGTAAACACTGACAAAAATAAGAACTATGGTGATATTTACCATTCAGTATTATTTTTTAAAAAGTCTTCTGCTTCACAAAACTGCTTTTTTTTTTCTTGAAAGCTGATCATCATACTGAAGTGGTATTAAAAAATCTCTTTGAGACAAAATCTGGGGAACAGTACCTCCAAAACCAACCCCAATACCTGCACTCAGAACTCTAACTTCAGTAATTATTTGAATGAATGTTGGAAATTTCAAAGGCAAGCGGATCTTGCTGACAAACAGCAGGCACAAAACAGATCACAGTGTTCTGGTTTTACCTCACAGTGTTTTCAGGAGTAATCTTGTAGTTTTGAAATCAATCTGACAATAAAACACAGTAAAAACAGTTTTTTTTATGACATGACATCCAGCAGCTCTTACTGTAAGACACGAGAATGCAGCAGGCTGGAAGAAAAATCAGTTTTTGACTTTTTTTGCATGCACTTCATTATCCATGTGGATAATTGATCCAGAATCCGTTGAGGAGAAGGCAAAGTTGCCTGTGCTGAGCAGAGTTTGGTCCTTGTTGCCCTCAAGCGCTGGTTCACTGAAGGGCAACATAAAGCTCCTGTTTTAGCCTCGTTTCCCTGCTCACTTTTTGCAGCATCTGTGGGAAGCAGGACAGCTCTCCAGCCCCACTGATCTCTCCCACCCCAGCTCATAGCACACTTCGTTCACCTCAACCACAATGAAAAGTCAATCTTTGGTCTTTGCACGCCACTGTCCCGGCCAGCAGTGTCCACAGGTGCCAGGTATCCTGGTCATTCCTCCCAGTCCTCCATGGCCCACTCGGGCATGCTGGAGCAGTACTCGAAGTCCGTGCCCTTGTAGCGCAGGGCGTGCAGGAACATCACCAGCTCCTTGGGAGACGGGTCCCGCCTGCTCGTCCTGCACTCCACACACAAAGGGTCCTTCTCTTCCCAACCCTTCTCCCCTGTTTGCCCATCCTGATTCCCACACAAACTCAGCTCTTTGTCTTTATCAAGCATTTCCAGGTTGATATCAGAGTTCAGTGGGCAAGCTGCTGCGTCATCCCTCTCGGGATCCTTCTCGTCCTCAGCAGGGCAGGAACTCCCATTCATAGGATGAGTCTCAGCAGACTTTGTGCAGTCACCTGAACTCCCACAGTCTTTACTTTCACCACTGGAGTTCAAGTCCTCCTCCCCAATACCCAGGACCTCCAGGCTCTGTTTGGAACGATGCTCCTCTACCAGAGCCTTCAGGAGTTCCTCATCCGTCTTCCCGATCTTCCCGCCCTTGCCCCTGTCTGGGCCCCAGGCCTCCATGTTGTAGATGGGATCGTTGACAATGGGGTGGCCCAGGAACTGCAGGTGGACGCGGATCTGGTGCGTGCGGCCCGTGCGCGGCAGGCACCTCACCACGCTGCTGCTGCCGTTGTAGCTGAGCCTCTGGAAGAGGGTTTGGCAAGGCTTCCCCTTGGGATCCACGCGGCACACGCCCACCTTGTAGGAAACCACCAGGATGGGCTCCTCACAGACCACCTCGTGCTCTGGGAACTCCCCCACCACCCGGCAGACGTATTCCTTCTCCAGCTGCCAGGAGACACAAAGAGGAAGGCTCAGGAAACACAGTGGAAAACACACCCAAGCTCCAGCCTCGCTCCTCCTCCCTCTCCCCTCAATAAAATACATCCAAAGGTGGTGTTTTATTATAACAGGAAAGGGAAAAAAATTAAATCAGCTACTTAAAGCTGAATTTCCCCTCGCATTTTCCCCAGCTAGTTGGGAAATCAGGAACAGAAAGACCTGGCCTATTTGCCTCGAATTAAATTTAGGAGCCATCTCTCTGCAACCTTTGGTTTACATCCCTGAAGCCAATACTGGAAAAAGTTCTGTTTGGATCAAGAGACTCTGGAAAAAATGGGAATTTTAAAATTATAAAAGTAGTGGATAGTTGACATATGTCCACTCACAAATAGATCTCATCTCTAACTGGTTTACATGATCCCAGTAAATCTGCACAGTCCCATGGGATAATCCTAATCCTTTAGGGAAGAAGATCCCCTCCAACCTAATATTCCCAAAATAATTAAAATTTTTAGATCACTTTCAACCTAAAATTACCAAAATAAATTAAAGTTTTAGGAAACCCTTTTCAGCTCAGTATTACCCAAATTCAATTAAATTTGGAGGCAATTGCTTTTAGTCCAATACCACCAAATTAAATTAAATTACCACATTGAACTAAATTTCTAGGTGATCCCTTCCAATCTGATATCAGCAAAAGCAGCTAAATTTTTAGGTTTCTCAATCTAATATTATCACACTAATATCACCAA
The DNA here is from genome assembly GCF_001522545.3 of Parus major. NCBI lineage: Eukaryota > Metazoa > Chordata > Aves > Passeriformes > Paridae > Parus > Parus major. Next base: position 3,837,378 of record NC_031774.1, on the reverse strand, counting down.
ATTCAATTAAATTTTTTAGGAGCTCCCTTCCAACCCAGTATTACCAAATTCAATTTTTACTCTGTCTTTAGCCTCTTAGGGATGGGAAGCACCAACAGTTAAGAACAGTGACGTGACCATGAGTTGTCTGGGGAACTTGAGCTCATCTAGACACCAAATCTGGCCGACTTTGGAGCACAGCTGCTCCAGGACAGCACAGCAGCAGCGGCTCCCAGCCCTCACCTGCCTCTGCCGGACCTGCTCGTCGATGCGCTTGGACACGGCCGCGGTCTTGGCGAACATGAGCACGCCCGAGGTCATGCGGTCCAGGCGGTGCAGGGTGTGCAGCTCCCGCAGGCCGTGCTCCTTGCCCAGGATGAAGATGACGGTGTTGTGACGGAACCTTCCGCAGGGGTGGACGGGCAGGGACGAAGGCTTGTCCACCACCACCACCTCCTCATCCTCTGCCAGGATGCGGATGGGCTGGGCGGTGACCGGCGGCTCGTGCCGATGCACCGTGTTCCTGAGGAAGTCGTTGTTCTGAAAGGGATATGGACAATTAGCCTGAATCCAGCTTGTGCAACCACCCACAAACAACAGGGACGTAATATTGTGGGAGAAGAATTAAAGCCCCTTTCTCCTGGGACCTCGGATTTAGGCAGTGTGTGTGTCACCGTGTAAATCCGATAACTTGCCCCTCGGGTATTCCCGTTCCCAAGGGCCAAGGTGGCCGTACGGCACGTGTGGTGCTGCAGGATCCACACATTCCTGAATCCAGTGGGGCAGCGATTTCCAGGAAGCCCCGATTTCCCCTTCAACCCCTCCACAGGGTGCACAGAATCGTAGAATCCGCCGACTAGTAAGGAACCCACCAGGATTATCGAACCCAACTCCTGGCCCTGTGTTATGTGACCACGCAGCCCATGGTGTGATGCTCACGGCTTGGAGCAGGCCGGGCTCTGCCACCAGCCCAGGATCCCCCCGGGAGCGCCCACCCCGGGCCCGCCCACCTTGAGCACGATGTCCAGGTCGCGCACGGGCTCCTCGTTGAGGCGCAGGCGGCCGGCACGGGCGGCAGCGCGGTAATAGGCGAGGGGCTGCGCTCGGAACTCGGTGCCGAAGACGTGCAGGAGGCTGCGGCCCACCCAGCGCCCCTTGCAGTAGGTGCGGAAGTCGAAGTAGTAGGGCCGCACCTTGCGCAGGCCGCCCTCGAAGTAGTACGAGGTCTCGGCGAAGTGCTCGGCGCCGAAGCTCACGCCGGCGTTCAGCTTCCGCGGCGGCGGCACGTACCGCTCGCCGCCCGCCAGCCGCCGCTTCTTGGGGGCCGGCGCCGCCTCCTCCTTGCCGGCGGGGTCCGGCTCCGCCTCCCGGGCTCGGCTGGGGCCGGGTCCCGGCTCGGCCATGTCCCCGCGGGGCGGCGGCGGCGGCTGGACCCCGAATCCCGCCGCGCGCACCCACGCCAGCCACGCCGCGCGCCGCACGCCGTGACGCATCGAGCTGCGCCGGGCGGCGCGACCAATCAGCGCGGGCCGGCACCGCCAGGCCACGCCCCCAGTGCCCCTGTCTCGTTCCCGCCTTCCCCTCCTGCCCCGGGTCGTGAGGGAGCGAGAGGAGGCGGAGGCGATGGAGGAGCGAGAGCGCTTTTCTTTATTTACCTCCCAGCAGTTTCCCCGCTCAGAGCTGCTCCACAAATGACCCTCGAGCCTCACCGCAGCCCGCCTGCCCCATGTGAACCTCCTCAATCACCGCCTGCGGGAGGGACACGTCAGAGAAAAGCCGAAACACGAGCATTTCTTAATAACCCAAATCAGAACAGCCAAGAAATGAACATTTTTTATAATCCCAAAGAGGGAAAAGTCCAGAAATAATCGTTTTTCAAAACTCCAAACAGAAAAAAACACTCCAAGAAACGAGCATCCTTCATAACATTAAAATCCAGTGCTGCTGCCCATGATTAAATTAGGTGGTGCAGGCAGGAGAGGACACGCTCCCATGTTTAAAAACAATGACAAATCAGGGTACATTGCTGCTCCGAGACACTAATTGCGACTTAATTTTGCCAAGCATTAGGCAGAGTAGTCGATATTAAAGTGGTTTTAGTGAAGCTTTAGGTATTCGTGTCTGCTTTCAGAATTCTCTGTGAACTGATGTTATCTAGAGTTTATCAGAGAGGATAGCTGGAGTTGTCTGGATCCACTCCCTGGAAGCTGCCACGGCCTCCAAGAGCCTCCCCTGGTCTTGTCCCTGTTCTCCATCCCTCCAGAACGAGCTCCTCTGAAGCAGGATTTCCCTTTATCCATTGATGAAATTTCCATTAAAAAGCAAAACCATACTGACCATCTACAGGCCTAAGTCCCTCTCAAGAGCTTTCTGAGGTGCCTTTAGAGATATCCATCCATGTGTCAGAGGTCATCCCTGAGGCAAAGGAAAACCAACAGTTACTACTTCCTCAGTTCTGTGCCAGCATCACGTGGAATTTAAAAACACACACAGGCTCCAGAAAAAGAGGAAATAAAACTCTGCAAGCTCTCTCAAACAGAAGATACTCCCTGCTTTGCCAAGCTGTTCTCTCCCTTTTTTTCCCACAAACGGCATCCACCAGGGATCCAGGACTCGGTCAGCAAAGCCAAGGAAAGCAAGCTCAGAGGAAGAGGAGGGAGTGTTCCTCAGGGAAGAGCAGATTTTACCGAGGCCACTGCTTTTCCTTGTCTGTGAGAGGGACGTAGATGACGCCCATGAGCTGGGTCTCGACGATGTGCCCATCACTGGTCTTGTCATACTGCATCAGCACCTGGTTTGCTCCCTCGGGCCCCACGGGCACGATCAACCGCCCACCCGGCTTCAGCTCCTTCAGCAGCTGCAGCACAGAGAAATCCCACTCAGCAGAGGCAAAAAGCCCCACACAGACAGTGGGAATGAGCAGCGCTGTGAATGTCATGACAGAAAAGAAGCTCCCAGCGGTTTCCTCATTTTCTCTCAGCACAGCCACTCTTACCTCTCTGGGGACGGTGGCTGCGGCCGCTCCCACATGGATCGCATCGTAAGGAGCCTCCTCGGGATATCCCTGCCTGCCGTCTCCAACTACAGAGAGAAAACACACAGAGAGGACTTTGGTTGTCATAACAACTCAAAGCATCAACACAGACTGGAAGGACTTGGAGGAGCAGAGCCAAGGGAAAAACCGTGAGATTGCAGGGAGCTCACCCACAAGCTTCACACGGCCGGAGCTGAGCAGCGTCGGATCATCCTCTTGGACGTTCCGGATGGATTCGTGCACCAGCTCCTTGATGTGCTCCACACCCACAGCTTTTCCTGTGGGGCCAATCTGGAAAGAACAGTCAAACACCTGATGCTTCCCTTATGGAAGAGACAGGGCAGGTTTCAGTGGGAATTGGGGAATTTCCAGGAAGAAACTCCAGAGGTTCTGAAGAGGAGGTGCAAGCACTGTGCCCCTTCCTTGGTTTTAAGGCTGAGTAGTCCCAGTTATATCAACTAATCAGGGATGTGCTTCCCAGGCTGGGAATTGAGTACCATCACTCACCATCCTGGCGAAGCACGCAGTGAGGTATCCGCTCCCAGATCCCACATCCAGCGCCTTGGCACCTTCCACCAGCTGATCCTTGAGCAGCTCCAGCGCGTGGGCATGCTGCAGGGACACCCAGGACAAGGAAGTGGGAAACATCCTGGGGTTAGTCTCCTCTTCCAACACTTCTCCTTGCTTTCTGATTTAATCACAGCACGCCTGGCCTCGTGCCTGACACTTCCAGAGCAAAACTCAAGTGTCAGACCTGAAAGATCTTTTGCAGGACATCATTTAGGCAGAGGCTCAGGAATTAGATGTGAAACAGCAGAAAAAAAGGTCTCATGTAAAAAGGGGGACAACATGGAATTCCCATCTAAGCACACTTCTAAAGCAACTGAAAGAGTATACAGGGAATTCCTCTTAAAAAGGAAAATCCCTAAAGAAACAAGCAGGATAATCATGTCCATGGGGTGTTTCAGTTTTTTACTTGAAGGAAAATTAAATATAAAAAGAGAAATAAACCATTCCCTCCATTTCTGTTGAAAGTGAGGAGTTTTCACCTTACCATGTGCGGGGCGCTGATGGTAGCCTTGTAGCCTAAAAGGAAACGGGTGACACAAGTTATTTGATATAAAATTCCCAATGGGAACAGTCCTTAATTCTCCCTCACCTTCCCCTAAAAATAGGAAAACACTTGTCTCCTGTCCCAGAATCACAGGATGATTTGGGTTGGAAGGGACCTTGAAGCTCATCCAGTCCCTGTCCCTGCAATGGGGACACCTTCCCTTACACTAGGCTGCTCCAAGACCCATCCAGCCTGGAACTGGACATTTCCACACCTAAACCATGGAGCACCTGCCAAGGCACCTTGTTCCCTGCTGACAGCAGATGCTTTGACAGAGGTGACTCACCGATGGATTGAGGAGAGTCCATGTATGGGAAATACTTGATGTAGTGACCTCTGTCCGTAGCCAACAGCACATCGAAAACTCGCTGAGACTTAATGATCCCTTTTTCTGGGAAAGAGGGAAAAGAGAGACGGGCAGGCCTGAAATCTTCAGCATTCCAGGAAGAAGATATTTAAGAGGGGAAGCACACTTCAGGGAGTTCATGGATCTGGGGGAATTAATGAGGGATCTGAGACAGCAAAGCAAACGCTGATGGACAGACATCCTTTCCCATTCCCACTAGGGGCCCAGCCACCAGCGTGGCCCATCTCCAGAGGGTGGCCACCTGCATCCACATCAGCTCTGCCACTTCCAAGTGTAACGGGAATGAAATGGAGTCACGTTCCACGGCAGGAAACACAGACTCCGCTTCAGGTTTCAGCAGTGAACTCAAGGGCCATGACTGCAGAGGCATCCAACAACCCTTCACACCTTTCTGTGGGAATTCTGGGCAAGTTTACAGCTATTTTTATGTGTATTCCAGCCCGCTGTCCTGAGCACCAGGCACCATTCCAGCCCCCTGGCACGGATGTCTGGGGCACTCGGCTGCACCCCCGGGCTCGGAACTCCGAGCTGCAGCACTTTAAAGGGCGCCACACACTTCCAGAGACAGGGAAGGAAGGTGTGAAGAGGCTTTCCTGCCCCTGCTGGCATAACTCCTTGTTTCCATCTATAAATAGGACAAGTTCAGGCTGGGGCAAATGCCGAAATTCAGGAACATTAACCCCAACCCTTCCGAGTGAGCGGTGTCACACGGTGTGACACTAAATATCCACGCACAGACATTAAATATCCGTTCACTGCCATTCCAGCGGATGCTGCCGGCACTCACTGTAGAGGTTGTTGACCAGCTCCGCGTGCGTTTTCCCGCTGGATGTCCAGGCCATGGTCCTGGCGAACAGCAGCCCCATGAGTGCCAGCACGGCGCCGGACGGCAGCTGGCTCATCCCACGGACACGGCAGCGGCCTGGGGAGAGAGCGGGTTCAGAGCCAGGGCAGAGCTCCCCGTGTCCCGCCCTCGTTAAACCATGGCAGGTGTGACAGCGGCTCAAGGATGTCACACCGCACTCGCCTGCGCCGCCCGGGACCACTTCCGCCCTCTGCCAACATGGCGGCGCGGCTGCGTCAGCGTCCCCCACCCTGCGGACCAATGGGCGCCCTCGCTCCACCGGCGGCGCGTTGTGATTGGTCAGAGCCGGAGGCGGCGGCCGCGGTGATTGGTCGGTCGCGGCGCCGGTGATTGGCCGGGCCGGGTCCGGAGAGGCGCGGGCGGAGCTGCCGCGGTGCCCGGAGCGCGGGGCGGTGGGTGCGGGACCGGGGCGGCCCCTCCGCCCCACGGGCAGCAACGGGGACAGCGCTCCCCGGGGCGCGGCCGGGCTTCCCGCTGGGATGAGAATTCCCTGGAATGTCCGCTGGCGTGACTTGGGCAGAGGGCGGGAGGTGGCGGAGGCCTGGGCGGGCGGATCGGCTGGGTGATCACCGTTTATTCCCCCCATCGCAGGATCCCACGATGAGGATGATCGAGAGCGTGGACTCCGTGGTGACCAGGTCCAGCGAGGACCTGTGGGCTGAGATCTGCTCCTGTCTGCCACATCCCGAGCAGAAGGACGCCGGCGATGCCTTCACAGACTCCTTCATGGATTCCTACGCCGAGGGCGGCGGATCGGGCGGCTCTTCCCAACCTGCCCCGAAGCCCTGGGCACCCCTGAACGACTCCGAGGTGTATTTAGCATCCCTAGGTGAGTGTCTCCCGCTGCTGAGGTACCCGGTGACAGCTCTGTTTATGCGGTGCCACTGCTGTGGTCAGAAAGTCTCCGGCTATTTAACACAGAATCTGGTGAAGCTCAGTCAGAGCTTCTTCATCTCTGCTGCAGAAAGGAACTTTTTAGCAAATAAAAGCTGAAAAAGTCGTTTTTTACCCTCCACAATAAGTGGGAGGCTGCAATCAGCAACAGAGCAGGTGGCAGAAGTGGCTTTTTAAGCTTTTATTTCTGCCAGAACTTTCATCGTGCCTTCGTTGCTGTTTCACAGCGCACCGAGTAATGCAATGAGAGTGAATTATATTCCAATTTGCATGGAAATTGTGGGAACTCGGTGCCTGCGAGATCTGTGCCCTCCTGTGTGATTTCATGGAAACTGAGCAGTAAGTGTGAAAGTTATTAAAACCCCAAATGGGCAGAGTTGGCTGATTGCACAAACCTTATTTCCTTCAGAAGCATCATCTGAAAAACATCATCTTCTGTATATAAAGGAAAGAGAGCCACGCAGGCTTGAAATACAGAGGAGAAAATTGCTTTTAAAATAGAAATTAGTCTCAAAAAGTTACTTTTACTTACTTTTTTTGATATAGAAGTCCAGATCCTTCTCTTCTTCCGGAAAAAAAAAAAACATAACCAAGATAATAAACCCCCCTGTTCTCCTCACAGAGAGAAGACTGATGAGGATCAAAGGCCTGTCCCAGGAGGTGACCTCCAAGGACATGCTGCGCACGCTGTCCCAGGCCAAGAAGGAATGCTGGGACAGGTTCCTGCAGGAGAAGTTTGAGGCGGAATGTTACGTCGAGGGCCATGATGCTGACGAGAGGTAACGAGCGAGTCAGCGGGAAGGGCTCACCACTTACCTCTTAAAAACTAGCAGAAGGTTTTGTCAGGACATTACACAGAAACACCACCTCCCTGCAGCTCGGAGAGCCTGCCACGGGATTCCTGCAGCATTTTGGGAATGCCCATTGGGGCTGTGCTAGAGGGAACACAGAGCATGTAGGGTTTGAGCTTCCAGTGCTCCTTTCTGATCTTTGCACCCCTCAGACTGCATGGAAGCAGCTGGGACCTGCTCAGTGATTTCCCTCACACGTGGGGTAGGGAAGGGATGAAGCAGAGGAGGGAATGCCTGGTGTGTCTCAGATGGTCCCAATCCTGGGATGAGATTTCCCTTCCCTGCCTCTCTTACAGTGCTTCTACTCTCTCCCCCATTGCCCTCACACAGATGATGCCAGAAGTAAGATGGGAGCCCTTTTCCTAAGCGATCTCCCATTCCCAATCACATGGAATGCTCTCCAAATTCCTCATTTCTCAGCTGACATTTTCCATGATTGCTTCTGGATGACGACAAGATTATTTCTCTCCCTTGAAGAAAATCTACTTAAGCCAGAACCATGAAAAATAATCCCTTGTTTATAAGGAGGTTTCAGATTATTTCTTTGGTCTACAGTTAACTTCAATGCGATTTGTATTTAAAACCAAGCTTTTATGTGCTCTTTCTGCTGTTTTTAAAGGGTGAGGATGTTATCTAAGAAAGGATTTCAGTCCCTAGAACTTGACTGTGAAATTAGAGGTCACTCTTGAATGGTGCTGAAGTTTTGAGTCTCGCCCACTGATGTAATTAAACAAGCCTTAATTTTTAAGTGCATCGAATTATGATGTTATAAAGTTCAGGTTATATAGGTTTTTTTAACCTTCCAGTGCTATTAATGCTCACACATTTGAGATAGTCTTCCTGATTTTTTTGTTCCCTTCCCTTTCCCCCCAAAATATTTCCTGATCTTCATCACAAAGGGGCAGTCTGGGGTTTGGTTTGTTTGAACAAGAGGTTTTTTTACTTCCAGCCCAGAAAGCTGGAATCTCCTGGAATCATAGATTGATTTTGGTTGGAAGGGACCTTAAAGCTCATCCAGTTCCACCCACCTGGCCTGGATAGGGACACCTTCCTCTATCCCAGGTTGCTCCAAACCCCATCCAGCCTGGCTTTGAACATTTCCAAGGATGGAACAGCCACAGCTTCTCTGGGCAACCTGTGCCAGGGCCTCAGCACCCTCACAGGGAAGAAATCCTTCCCAGTATCCCATGTAACCTTGCCCTCTGTCTGATTGAGTTGGAGTCTCTGGCTACAGAGACAGAAGAGGACTTCAGGTGTGTGAAGGCTGTGAAAATGCTATGCAGGTCCTTTACACTGAGAGAAATCAGAGCATAAAATGTGTTCTAAGCACAGTTTCAAAGGCCCACCTGCAGGGGGTGGCTTTGTAGAATGACAGATTCTGCTTGTCCCTCTGGCACAAGGATCCATCCCACGCCACACCTCGCCCGTGGGAACGGCAGTACCCGCAGAGGGGCAGGAAATGGAGTGGAGGTTTTTCCTGTCGCTTCTCCTGTGTGTTCCTGTGTGGCTCTGTCACTCCCCGGTCTCACGGTGTCCCTTTGCTGTCCCCAGCACGCTGGAGCACCTGAAGCGCTGGCTGCAGCCTGACAAAGTGGCCATCAGCTCCGAGGAGGTGCAGTGCCTCATCCCGCCGGAATCGCAGCCGGAGAAGCCGGAGGCCGAGGAGGAGCCTCTGGCTGCGGAGCAGTGAGAGCCCCCAGCCGTGCCCGGGGCTGCCTCTCATCCCAGCCCCCTGGAAGATGTACCCAGCCATAGGAATAGCAGGAAGGGGGGGCACAGAGCAAATTATCAGTAATTGAAAAAGTAATTTTTAAAAGAAAGAACCCCCAACACACCAAGTTCCAGCCCTGGAGCTCTGGAGACAGCGATGGCACTGGTAGGGACGAGAGGGAATGCCTGTGACACAGCTGAACGAAAACCTCACCATCTTCTCCAGCCTGCAGCCACCTCATCGTTCCAGCCTGGATGTGGATTGTTTGGAATCCATGAGGAGACACATTAAACAACAACAACAAAAGCAGTTGTTGAGAAGCACCAGAAAACATCACGGTCTAGAACAGGGCAGAGAAACCACTGAATCTTCCTGTGTTTTACCTTTCCATTGCTCAGTTGGGCATTTTTTTCCTCTCCTGCCAAATCCACTTTGGTGTTTTCTTCAGATCTTCAGTTTCAGGCTGACTTGGCCCCAAGCTGTGCCAGGAAGAAGATGGATATTTTTCACCTCTGTGAATTTGGGACCCCAAAGCTCTCATTTCAGTCAATAAATTGATGGTGTCATTGACATTGTAGCTATTTCACATTCCTCTCTGTAATGTACCCTCTAGTATCCCACTTTATTGCCCAAGCTCTCTATAATAGACTATTGGGAGAGTATTTTTCTTCTTGTTGGTCATTTTGTACCTGTTCTTTATTCCTTCAGCCTCTCCAGAAAAAGACCGGATGAGATTCTCTATTGGGAAACCAAGAGGAGTAGCCAGGGACAAACAACTTCTTTCCATCACAGAATTACATAGAATTCTCTGACTTGAAACGTATTTAGTATTTAATTGTTTTTTTCACCCTGATTAACTCTTCAAAGGGTTATTCCCTTTTACTAATCCAAAAATCTGTGATTTTTGTGCTGTTTTTTGCTGATCTGTGTGTTCTGCCTCAGCACCAACACTGGAGGTCGGTAGAGGGAAGCAGCACAATCTGTCAGAGCTCCTTAGGGGAAATTGTGGTTCTAGGAGTTAATCCACCCTGGATTCATACCGTGTTTGTTTATGTATCTGTTTGAAAATACTTTTTTAGGAGTAAATTCTTGCTGGAGCTTCCCAGTTTCCTGTTTCTGTACCCAAATCGAGGCGCTGCTCTCTCAGTCACTGTGTCACAACTCTGAGGTTGTTCCCACCATCAGCTTTCCTGATGTAAGTCCCAGCCCAGGCTCACCTCCCAAAAAAGTCACGCTCAGAATTCTCCATTAAAACAGTCCCTTGTGTTTTAAACCTTGAGAAATGGGTGAATCATCTTGAGTGCCAGCGATGCACAACTCACAAGCCTTGTGTCTTGCTGGTTTGGTCATTAAATATCCCCTTTAATTTATCCTTTAACTGTCCTTTATTATATTAAATCTATGTCCTTGTGCAGATCTCCCTCACCTGATGTAACAAAGCTGTGACAAAGATGCAGAACTGAGATGTTCCCAGAAATGGTTTGTGCAGAGAGAGAAAGCAGCAATTTCTCTGTCCCCAGCCTATTTCCCAATCAATAAAATTCTTCTTATTGGTAGCAAGCACTATGACAATGCTTTATATTATATTATCTGTTCTTAAACATATTTGAGGAAGAAATGTACCCAAAAGAACTGTGCTGAAATAATTCCACATCCACATCACCAACCATTTCCTTTGGAGAAGGGACCTGAGGGAACAGCTCTTACCATTTCACTTGTAAAAATAATAATCATTCCAAGATTCTCTGACCTGCTCTATGGAAACAGTTGGGGCCTCCAACTGATAATTACAAAGATTGAGAAATAATTTACTTAAATTAATCCCTTATGTAGAGTTAACTTTTTTTTTCTCCTATATATAATAAATATAGTTACATAAACATATGTAATTAAGTTATAACCAAGAGTATAGACTTGGGGTGGGTCTGTACTTAAATCACCATTAAAAAAACCCTTTAAAACTTCATTACAAAGTCAGTGAAAATGTGAATAGGAGTGTGATGTGTCTGAACAGTGTCATTGCACTTGGTGATGTGATGCCACACATGATTTGAGTAGCAAGGGCTTTACCTCCCAGTATTGGGGTTTATTTTGGGAAAAGCAGGCTGCTGGGCTCCTCTCTGCCAAACAAACTCTTGCTGGTAAAAGCAGCAGCCTCCCTTTTTGCTTCTACAGCAACACCAATCTTCCTATGTGTGGAAATAACTCCCACAGAGGGAGAATTGTTGAAGCTGGAAAAACCCTCTGGGATCATCACAGCTGAGCCCACCCGTGTCCCCAAGCACCACAGCCACACAGCTTTTCAATCCCTCCAGGGCTGGAGACTCTACCCTTGCCCTGGGCACCCTGTTTTTAACAATTTGACCCAAAAGTGACATCAGTGACATCTCAGGGACAGAGGAAGGACCCATCCTCAGAGGCACAGGCAGATCTGCAGCCGCGGTGCTTGGTGGCATCAGGTCCAGACCATGAGGCACACAGATCCAGGGAATGACCTTCAGGCAGGATAAATGAGTAAATCACACAGGAAACAGCAGCCTTCCTACCTTTTGTGCCTTTAAAAGACAATACTTTACCTTTTTCACTGTGTGAAACACCAGTGGAGACTCCATGGGGTGACACAGCCCCAGCCTGGCATTTCAAAATAGGGCAAAATAAAATTGTATCTAACACAATTCATCTGCTCCCTTGTCAGAGCAGGGGGAGGGCAGGGCTAACAGAGCACTTTGGGCAGCAGAGAAAGGCTCCCACCCATCCAAATGGGGAAAAACGTGTTTCTCCACAAGCTTGGACCAAAGGAATCTATCCCACAGAAGCATGAGCTGGCAGCACCCTGTGGTGATGCTGAGAATCACAGAATTCCAGGATAGTTTGGGTTGGAAGGGACCTCAAAGCTCATCCAGTTCCACCCCCTTTCACTATCCCAAGTTGCTCGAAGCAACATCCAACCTGGCCTGGGACACTTCCAGGGATGGGGCAGCCACAGCTTCTCTGGGCACCCTGTGCCAGGGCCACCCCACCCTCAAAGGGAAGGATTTCTTTCCAATTTCCACTCTAAACCCTCCCTCCTTCAGCTTATGGTCGTTAAATATTCCATCCTCCTTTGGAACTGACAATGTCTCCAGGATCTCTGGTTATTTCTAAAATCCACCCTGGTGACATGGAAAAGAATAAAAATGACAGCAAACTGATTCTCTGTGGGATGGGAGGATGGACACCAGGATGCCATGGAAGGGACCTCCAGCACCTCCAGCTCGACTGTCAGGGTGGACTGCAGCTTTCAAACCCATCCTTGTACCCCTGAGCCAGGACCTGGGTGGGGCAATACAAACTCTGGGAGTAAGAGTGATTTATTTTGCAGGCTCTGGGACCGGCAAAGATGATGCCAAAGAAGGTTTTTCCAGGATAAGTCTGTGCAGAGGGAAGAGCTTGCAGTGCTGCAGCCGGGTCACCCTGGCCATGGTGCATCCGGGCTGGGATGGAGCCTGTGACTGCCTTGGGGTGGATTCATTATCGCACTGCTGGCTCCAAAGCCCCTCTCTCCTCTCAAGCCAGCCTCTGGCTCTCCTTATCTGAGTGTTCTGCTCTTTAAAATTAACAGCAGCTCTTGTCAGGCGCTGATACGGAGACAAAGATGATTTTCTTCCTGCTGATTATTTGGCAGGGGTGAGAATTCTCCTCTGGATCAGCTCAGCCAGCTTTAATAACCAGCTCGGCTCCATCAGATTGGGATGAATTAATCACCGTCTTGCACCAAAACTCTCCATTTTGCAGAACTCCTGTGACTGCTCTGACGATTTCCATTCCTCTTATCTCCCCAAAATTCCAGTGGATGATCATTATTCATCATTTTCTCTTATTCAAGTAAGGCTAGCCCTGGTACCCTTTCTCATTTGGGGCAATTCACAGTGGCTGGACCACCCTCACCCCGTCTTACACTTGCCCCCCCAGGATGGGCCACCAGCACCCCGGGGCTGGGTGCCCATCACCCTACGGCTGGGCCACCGTCACCCCACTCTTCCCTCACCCCACTTTCCCCCGTTCTTCCCTCGCCCCCGGACCGGGACCCCCGACGGGGCGGCCGCTGCCGACCCCGGGAGCTCCGCGCCGTCCCTGCGCCCGCCCGCCCCGTCCTCTCCGCGCCTTCCCCTCCTTCCCTGCAGGGAGAATGTCCCTGGATCCGGCCCCGAGGGCGAGGGAGGGGCTCTCCGCAGCCCCCCGGTGCTCCCCGCCGGGCCGGGGGGCGGGATGCGGCTCCACCTGCGGTGCGGGGCGGTGGGATGTGCGCGTCCCCCCGGGTACCTGGAACACCGAGCCGTGGGTGGGAACGTCCTGTTCCTCCGGGACTGAAAGGCTCAGGCAGCGGGGGAAAAAAAAAAAAAATAAAGAAAGACAAAGCAAGACAAAAAAAACACCCCACACCACAAAAACCCGGCTGCGAACAGCTGTGCCGGAGCCTCCCGGTGAACACCCTGCGAAGGGAACGCTCCTCCTCATCCTCACGGGAACATCGGCGGGCAGCCGGCCGCTCCCAGCCCTGAGCATCCCGGACTCCTCGGCAGGTAAGAACGCTCCCGACAGGGACAGGGGGTCCCACAGCCACACCCTGGACCCCCCAAACCCCAGCCAGAGCCGCGGGGTTCAGCATTCATCGGAGAGGGAGCAGGACCCTGGCGATACACAGAAGGGCTGGTTTGACTCTCGTGGGTACACGAAGCAGAATTAAAGAATTTAATTGAGCTTCAGAATTTTCATTCTGTAAGTTAATGAGCATTTTGGTTCCTCAGCTGCGAGTTTCCTGATGGATCTCCTGATGTGTTCCCTGCCCCAGGCAGGGCACGGGGACCTGGAGCTGTGGTATCACAGCGTGCACCCTGTGAGTGCAGCTGGGACGTAGAAAACCACAATCTCCCTCGGTTAATTACAAGGGTTTCTTAATTAATGAGGATTTGATTTTCCACTGGGGGGAAAAGACTGTCCAGATCCTCGTAAGGGAGATCAAACAATAATTTTGAGAGTGTGGGGCTTGAAAGGAGGATCCTGGAGGGGAACTCTTGATTTCCATACATTTTCTGCTGGAATATATTTTACCTCATTCACTTGTGCTACTGTGAGTGGGTTTATGGAGGTGCCCAGGGAGCCAGGCATTCCCTCCTTTCCTCCCTCCCATCACAGCTGCCACAGGGAAAGACTGGAGAAGCCAAAGCTCCATGGGTGGTGAAGATATAACCAAGGGGGTAAAAGAACCCAGTGGGACAGGCTGGAATTGGGTAGGGTGGACAGGCTGGGGTGGGAGATACACAGGAGTGCAGGGGATGGAAAGCATGCTCCTGCCCAGCCAGGTGGCATGGGCTTGGTGGCTCAGGGTGGAATTAACTGGGAAAAATAAAAAGCAAGAAATGCAGGCGTGTCCTTTTTTTCTGCCTTACGTCAGTGCACCTCCCAGGTCACTCTCCATGAGGTTTCTCGAGCTGATTTCTGGGTCCTACTGCCCCAAGCTGGCAGCTCCCCACAGATCTGTGCTGGCTGCTTAACTATTTCACAGCCAGCTTCTCAACTTTGCTCCATACTGGAGCTCCTCTGTGTCTGTCACAGGGCATCTTGACTCTTAAGCAACTCATTTAAACTAGCCAGTGCCTCAGCACAAGACTGTGCAAAAGGCCCAGACTCTGGGGACAGGTCCTTCTGCCCAAAAGTTCAGCCAAAATGTATTTCTGTATCCCCTCCAGAGCTCACAGGCTCGTCTGTGTTTGAGTTGTGGAGAAGCTGCTTTGGCCACATGGCTCCGCTGCCCAATGACTCCTGGCACAACGGCTCAGCCCTGATCTTCACCGGCCTGGACCTGCTCCTGGAGCTGAAGCCTCTCTTCATCCCTCTCTACGCCACGCTGGTGGCGGTGGCGTGCATCGGGAACCTCTTCCTCATCCTCCTCATCGCCCTCACCAAGAAGCTGCACTGCACCACCAACTTCCTGATCGGGAACCTGGCGGTGGCCGACTTCATCATGTGCCTGGCCTGCGTCCCTCTCACCGTGTCCTACGCCTTCGAGGAGCGAGGCTGGCTCTTTGGCATGTTCATGTGCCACTTTGTCACCCTGCTGCAGGCCGCCACCGTCTTCGTGTCGGTGCTGTCCCTCACGGCCATCGCCATCGACCGCTACGTGGTGGTGGCGTACCCGATCCGCAGGCGGATCAGCCGCAGGGCCTGCCTCGGCCTCGTGGCCTGCATCTGGCTGCTCTCCATCGTGGCCTCTGTGCCCACCTCACTGCACACCCACTACTTGGACCTCAACGCCATCGGCCACGACATGATCATCTGCGAGGAGTTCTGGAAGCACGAGGAGAGGGAGCGGCTGCTGTACTCGTGCCTGATGCTGCTGCTCTCCTACATGCTCCCGCTGCTGGCCGTGTCCATCTCCTTCTGTGCCATCACCCACCACCTGCGCAGGAGGAACGTGCCGGGGGCCGCCCATCCCTGCCGGGACAAGTGGACCAGGACCAAGCACAAGACCTTCCGGGTGCTCATCATTTCCGTGGTCTGCTTTGCCATCTGCTGGCTGCCTCTGCAGGTGGTCAACTTCATCCGGGACATCGACGAGGAGTTCACCATCCTGGACAAGAGGTACGTCAATGTCATCCAGGTCTCGTGCCACCTGATCGCCATGAGCTCTGCCTGCTACAACCCCTTCATCTATGCCTCCCTCCACGACAAGTTCTGGTTCCACCTCAGCAGTTACTTCTACCGCAAGAAGCAGAGCTCCAGGACCATGTCCTGCAAGGCTTCCCGCTTCAACACCTGCTCCACCCTGGCAGACGCTCCCACCGGGGCCTCGGACAAGATAGCTTTGCAATCCAGGTTACCTTAGCCAGAGGACCTTGAGGGATTTGGTTTGCATAGCCCTATATCCCAAACCCTGGCTGGGACATATCCCTATATCCCGAATCGTGGCTGGGTGTAGTAGGTGTCCAGTGCTACATTTGGAGCACAAAGACTTCAGCCCATGGTTTATGCAGGAGGTGGGTCGGTGTCTGAGCAAGGCAAACACCCATTGTGTAAAAAACCCTTTGGAGAGCGCACATCTTCATTGTGTAGGATATAGATTGTTCCTAAGCAACAGGCAGCACTTTGTGCCACGGGGAGAGGTCGACTTGCACGGGGAGCCGTGAAATTGCTGTGCATTTATCCTTTAAAATTGTGGCTTACTGGTGAAGGAACAATGTAGGCTCGGAGATGTGCATTCTGCAGGTGCAGATGGGGGCACGTGGCTGCTGACAACAGGTGGCTGGTTTGGAATGGGAATGACTTCCATAACCTGCTTGTTCTGCTGGAGGAGCCGCCCCCATAACCTGACAGGGCATCCCAGATTCTCCAGCCAAAGGTGCAGAGGCAGCTGGGCACATCCATGAAGTCATCACTGCTCTTCATGGGCAAGCAGGACTCAAAAGATCTCTAGTGATGAGTTTGCTGGGAATGATGTCTCCAATTCTGCGCCCAGGGAAGTTTAGCTTGGTGGATGTCCACGTTTAGGGTCCTGCAGTGGAGGTGGGGGTCTCAGTATCAGGCTATTCTATCCCAGAAGCTGCCAGATGAAGGGTGGGCTTGCTTGTCGGTGCTCCTCAGTGTCTGAGGTGCTTCTGTGGCCTCTCAGGCTGCTCTGTGCAAGCAGCACATGCAGAAGGCAGCATCTCCTTACACCCAATTCCCATCTAGGTTTTAACCTCTTGATTTCCCAGGAGAAACCCTTGGGAGCAGCCCACAGGCACCAGCACCCCCATAGGCACCACAGCTCAGGGCCACAGCAGCTCCCAGCTGCCCTGCTCTGTGGGCAGAGCTGTGACCTCCCACTTCTCCAAGAACAGCACTTCAAAGCCCCCAGGACCACATCCTCAGACCTGCATGGAACCTGCCCATGGCACTTGGGAGCATCCAGTGAGGACACAGCTGGCTGGACCCCAACAGGATCCCTAATACACTCCCCGTATGCCCACCCACAGGCTTGCTCACCTTCTGGCTGAGGCCCTCATGGTGACCCTAGAAGGACTTGTGATCTTCTGTGGGGTGACCAGCAGAGCAGGGACCCATCCAACGCAGTGACAGTGGCCTCTGTTGTGTTCCCACACAGCAGCTCCCTCTTCGGCTTCCTGCAGCTTCCCTAGGCCTGGGCTGCTCATCCAGGAGGAGCCAAGCAAGGCAGAAGGTCCTGTTTGTCCTTCCTGTAATAAAGGCTTCAAGAGCTTGGTCTGTGTGTGTGTGTATTGATGTGAATCCCACAAACCCCAGAAACCCCTGACTGCAGCTCAGTCACATCCCAGGAAGATGCCAGCTTGGGTGTGGATAGTTCTGTCCCAGTCCTGGGCTGTGGCAGATCCTTGGAGGTCAGGCTGGGATTAGTGCTGGCCCAAGCTGCTCCAAGCCCCATCCAGCCTGGCCTTGGACATTTCCAGGGGCTGAGCAGCCACAGCCTCTCTGGGCTTCATGTGCCTCACCATGGGGCCTCACCATCCTCGGAGCCAAGAATTTCTTCCCAGTATCCCATTTAACCCTGCCCTCTGTCTGAAGCCATTTCTTCTTGTCCTGTCACTGCCATCTCTTCATTTCATCCCATCACAACCTCTATTACTTCATTCTTAATTAAAACCCCTAAATTTCCTTAAATTACACTTCTTGGCCTTTTTCTCCCTCCAACTCCACCACCCACTCATTCCCATCACTGCATTTATCTGCAGGGCCACTTAAAATCCATATATCTATCCCAGAGGACTGATCCACAAAGAGGATGAGGTCTTCTCTTCCATGTTTCCAGACTAGACCAGAATTTGCAGTTATTGAGCACTGGGAGAGAAAACCCCCACCCTCAGGTCACCCTGTCGAGATGTTTTGCTCATCCCTCAAATTACCTGCAGGAAAAAGGAAAACACTATTTTGGGAGGGTGAGCTAAAAGCTGAGTGACTTCTGAGAATAAACACAGAAATCCCAGAGCTGCAGTCTGTGATTCACAGAAACTGGATATATAAAGGAGAACGTGGTTTGTTTTCTTAATGAAAGTAAATTAATCAGATAAATGAGGGAGAAAAACATGTTTGAAGGCTGATTCTGCAGAACATTCCTCAGGAAGTTGCTCGAAGCTTTTCTCCCAGGAACCAGGGGGTATAAAGAGGATATTTTTGTTAAATCATCCTCATTTATTAAGAGTTTTGCACAATATTGTCCCTGAGGCTGTTTCTTCCTCACAAACTCTGTTGTTGGCTGAAATATGGTTGATAACAGTTGGACTCGATCTTAAAGATCTTTTTCAACCTAAACAATTCCATTCTGTGACCCTCTTCTCTACCAGGATTTGGTGCCTGTAGCTTTTCCTTCTGCCACGGCACAGCCCAGGAAGGGAAAATATTGGTCAGCCTGTTTAGGTGTTTACAGCTCTAAGGGGCAGATAATATAATTTATTCCAGTGATGTTCTTTCAAAAGCACTCGAGAAATGATTGCTTGAAAGAGCTTACCTACAAGCAGGGTTTTATTCCCATTATTTGATCCCCATCCAGGTTTCTCCCATGGCTGCAGATGATGAGGCCCTTTGTCCTGGCCTGCAGAATGAATTG
Source organism: Parus major (assembly GCF_001522545.3). Lineage (NCBI taxonomy): Eukaryota > Metazoa > Chordata > Aves > Passeriformes > Paridae > Parus > Parus major. The sequence continues at coordinate 3,818,965 of NC_031774.1, read as the reverse complement.
AGATGAGCATCAGCTCTAAATGCACATGAGGGATCAACACTGTTTCCATGTGTACTCCTAGAAATTTCCTCCTCTGCCTCCAAATCAGGCACAGCAAACAAAATTAGCCTGGTAATTTTCCATTGACTTTTAGCCCCCGTCTCACTGTGTTTGTTCTGTCTCGATGTCACCAGTGATGACAAAACATCGAGAACAGAGAAACTCTTCCACTGAGCCAGGATCATTGGGCAAATTTTATTTGTGGATCTGGAAAAGGCTTAGAAATTGTTGATTCATTTTATATTATTATTATAATTATTATCATTACCATTATTTCCCGGTTTATTGTGAATAACATTCTGACTCAAGCCACTGCTTCTGATTTCCTTGAAAGGACTTGCAAAATACCATTTCCATTTCTCTGAGCAGATTCCATGGGCTGTACAAACTGTGGCCAACTCTTTCCAGATCTGGTTAAAGAGGCACACTTGTGACATGTACATGAGTAAATCAGGCTTATTTTCACTTCTCTTGGCTAAAAGCACAGTTGATACAGCTCAGGCTCACAGGAAGGACCTGGAATAGGTCCTGGTTTGGGATGGAAGGGACCTTAAATCCCACCCAGTTCCACCCCCCTGCCGTGGGCAGGGACACCTTCCAGCAGCCCAGGTTGCTCCAAACCCTGTCCAGCCTGGCCTTGGACACTTGGGGGCTGGATCCCACTGGATCAGGCAGACTGAGCACCTTCCCATGGACATCACCTCTCTGTGAACTGCTGGATCTTCCAGCATTGTTGAATTATTGAAAGCACCACAGTTGATTTATGGATGTGCCCACTTCCGACTCATCTTGTATTCCCCCGGTGCCTCCTCCTCCTCCTCTGTCGCTGTGAGCGCTCACACTTTAATTTCTGTGAGCGTAGCAAGCTCTTGCTGCAGCAAATTAACCAAGATTTCCTAAGCCCCAGTTTACTCCTCATTCATCTGTTTTATCCATCATCCCACTCCCGCAGCAGATGCCAAGAATCTCCTTAGTCACACACAGCGGTCACCGTGCCCTCGCTCGGGGACAGATCTGGCATTTATTTACCAGACTTAGTTCAACATCATTCCCCAAGGTGATGATGAGGGATGGGATGCTTTGTACCAGTCCCCAAAAAGCTACAGACACAGCCCTGGCCTGGTGCCTCTGCCTGGGAGTCTTCAGCGTGCCAAGGATGGAGCAGGGCTGGGAGACACCCCAAAAGCCCTCCCACTCAAAGCATCATTTTTACTGCACGTTAATATCCAATTTTGGGAGCAATGCGGGAGACACAGACATTTCCTGCAGCAGGGATGGAGTCATCCCACAGCCCCTGGCAGCAGAAAACTTGGGGTGATGCTCCAGCAGGGGGTGGCTGCCTCCCCCCGGATGCTCCAGCCCATCTCCCGGCAGTGATGAGCGGAACGGGGCCGAGGCCACGCTCAGCGTGCAGGTGACGGGCGCTAATTCCATAAACGAGGTGAGCGCTGATTGCCACGCAGGGAAGCGCTGCAGAGCGGCTCTGGGTTGCCATAGGAACCCATCAACCCTCCCCACCCCCCGGGAAAAGCCAAATTGCTGGATCCAGACGGCTCCTCTGGTGGTGACAGTGGGGGGCTCTGCATGGTGACAACCTCCCGCTCCAAGAATGGAACCAGAGCAACCTCAGGAGGTGAAAGATGGCAGTGGGGATGCCTAAGGCTCCAAGGAAACCTTGGAGCCCCTTCCTGTGCCTAACGGGGCTCCGAGAGAGCTGCAGAGGGACCTGGACATGAGCCTGGAGTGACAAGGGGGAATGGCTTCCCACTGCCAGAGTGCAGGATGGGAGATTGGGAAGAAATTCTTCCTTGAGAGGGTAGTGAGGCCTCAGAGCACAGATCACCCAGAGAAGGCTGCTCTGACCTGGAAGTGTCCAAGGCCAGGTTGGACAGGGCCTGGAGAGGAACCTGGTCTAGTGGAAGGTGTCCCTGCTCCAGGCAGGGGCTGGAACGGGATGGGATGTCCTGGCAGAGGAACAATGGATCCCTGCAGATTTTACCAGGGCTCTGAAGGGAAAGTCTGCATTGCTGAGAGTGTGTGTGATGCTGATAAAACTCCAAAGTTCTGAAATAGGATCCTCGCAGCTCTTTATCCCAAAAATGTGGCAAAAAAAGATATTGCAGTAATCCCACTGGGTTGCAACAAGAGCCTGGTGAAGCAAATGGATGAATTTTCAAGATTTACCCTCAAACTCACCCCAAGGCACAGCTTTGTCCTTCTCACTCCATCAGGAACCGCCACCTCCTGGGCCACCCTGAGCCCGAAGCAACACCTGGAAATACCCAGGCAGGTTTACTGATGCTCATCCCTTCTGCATTAACAAGAAATCTTAATTTCTCCCCTTGCCATGGGGTGTTTCCAGGCTGCCAGCTCCCTCCTTCCATGGAAGACGACACAGTTCCTGGGTCTCCATAATTATTTACATGTGGGCTGTGTTTATTGGCAATTAAATGGTTCGGTGGCTCCGAGACATTAGTCTCCTCTAAACATGTTGTCTGCCAGATTGCTTCCTGCCAGCAGTCCCTGTGGGATGAGGAATTCTGCCGAGCCCTCCGGGGCCGTGTGTGGATGGGAGGGAGCAGCTGGCAGAGCCCCCCCGGAAAAATAATGCTCTGACAGAGCAGGTTTGGAACTGGGAGCCACGGGGAGGGGTGGGCTTGTGTTAAACACTGCACAAACAGGCAGACCTGAGCCCTGGAAGATCAGAGGGGTGGCAGGGATGGGCTGTGCAGGAGCATCCCACCCTGGATGAGGGAAAGGAGGGATGTGACAGGCCGGGATGGGGCGGTGGGACCATGCAGTGACCCCACCAAGGCAGCTGCCCCAGCCCACCCCGGAGGGCAATTACCACTTACAAGTCTTCAAAGATCCACTGAAACGCTGCAGGGCTCACCCTTGCTATTGCAAGGCTTGGTTAAAAGGATTTTTTTATAAGGAATTGTCTGAAGCCAGCGAGCAGAGGGTGGATTCCTGCAGAGCTGCTCCAGGGAAGGCTCCGGCGCGGAGCCGAGTGCCCGGGGAGACTTTGTGTCTCTGCAGCATCGTCCTGTCAGCACCAGGAATTTGCTGCCAGAACCAGTCCTGGCTCCGGGGGGCTCTTTGTGAATGCTCAGCAGGACAGACCCCCCAGCCTTGCCCTGCTGTCAGGGCTCTGTCACAAACCAGATGTTTTCGTGGCCACCCCAAGTGTCCCCAGCCCCTCATCCCCAGCTGCTGCTGCCTTCAAAGCCCCCAGCCCCCAAAAGCCTCCTGACCCTCGTGATCCTACAGAACACCTTGATTCTGGACGGGGTTTTGAGCAACCTAGTATAGTGGAAGGTGTCCCTGCCCACAGCAGGAGGTGGGACGAAATGATTTTTAAGGTCTGTTCCCACCAAAATCAGTCTGGGATTCTCCCCAAAGTTCAGGCTCGCTGGGCTCTATCAGCTTAACCTCCACTTGGACTTGCTAAAGATCAGGAAGTGGGATTGAGGTGTGTGATGAACAAGCAGCATGGAGATCCAGATATTTATGTGCATTTACTACGTTTTTGCATTTTAAATCTCAAGACTTTGCTGCTTCCCCCTGCTTGGCCCTTTCCCAGGTTAGAAATGAGCCTGAACCTTCTCAATTCTGCTCTGCTGCTGGCAGGGGATCTGAGCCTACACCCAGCCACGCTCCTTATCCTTTACTCCTCACTCTGGCACCTTAAAATTCCTTCAAACATTGGCAGCTTCCACAGGGGTTTCCTCAGGCAGCTGTGTGTTGCTAGTAGCTCCCACATCCCTATTTTCCTCCTCACCTGATGGTCCCCATCAGCATCAAACACGATTTTGCCGGTTGCTCTGAGCTTCTTCCCAAGCCCCTGGTGCTTTCAGGAGAGCAGAGGGATGTGTTTAGACCCTAAAGTGCCCCACTGTTCCCCATTCCAAGCTCCCACCAGCAAATACCACTCACCAGAGCCTCTGAAAGGTGCAGTTTCCACACTGATTCTGGGCCTCACTGAAGAGCTCTGCAGCTCATGGATAAACCCTGATGGAGATTTATTTTAGTCTCTCTCATAGCTCAGCAAGGATTCTGTGGCTCCCATTAGCACTTTGGAGAGGTATAAAGCAAATTCCTCAAGCTTCTTGGCTCGAAATCATGTTAAGATTTGCTGAAAGAAACAGAAGATGCAGTTTATAACTGTGGGTCTGCAAAGGGAAAGGCTTTTGGAGAGTTTAAAATCCAAAGTGTTTTTTTCCCCAGAATAAAAGGAAACCACCTTGTCTGTATTTATAGGCAAGTGGAAAACAGACCAGGAAGATTCCCAGACATGAAGAAGAGGTTGGATATAACTGAGACAAGAGATTCCTGCTTGTTACCTGAGATGGGATTCCAGCTTTGGTTCCAAACCTGCTCCCAACATCCTTTGGGATGCTCAGTGTGGGGCAGCTCTGCTGAATTTGGTGGCACCAGCACTGTGGAAAGAGCAGGTGAATTTCTGCAAGCCCTTCCCATCCAATCATGACACTTCTGATTTCTCCTCTTTTAACCCTAAGGACAAGCTGCCAAGGATAAGGAGAACCACGTGGAGGCACATGGGCCCTGGCAGAAGGTTCCAAGGTGCTCTGTTCCCCCCTCCCTCCCGCTGGCGCCTGGCCTGGACATATTTTGCTCACGATGCAACTTCCATTATTTCCATGGCAACCATCCTTTGTCGGGGCTGAAGACTGGAGATTTTTTAACAACTCCCCGTTTGCCAATTCAAGCCCCAGAAGGAAATGGGAAAGTTCTCATTCACATGCAAAATAGCTTCGATAAAAGCCGAGGGGTGCAGGGCGGGGGCAGCACTTGGGCACGGCGCTTTTCATCCCAGCCTTCCTCATTTCCTTGGTTTACAGCGGCAAAGAACACGTCAGGGATGTGCCTGACAGCCTCTCAAACCCACCCGTGGCAGGGGGTTGGACCTTGACGATCTTTAAGCCTCTTCCAACCCAAACCATTCCGGGATTCTACGAATACAAAAATATCTCGACACACAATAGACCCATTGGAGACGCTTTCTTTTGGCTCTTTCAAAACCCCGCCTGCGAGGGAAGGAACATCCCAAGGATGTTCGTGCTCAAAGCAAGATCCCCAGCCCGTGGTGACTCTCGTCCATCAGGAGGGAGGCTGGGAGCCAAGAGGAGCAGAAGCCAGGCTGGTGTGATGCCGTCTGCAGGCGTCAGAGCAGCCGTCCCTGGCACCGCTTGCTCCTGCCACCATTCCCAAAGCTTTATTCCTGCTAGATCCGAGGTCATGGATACCAGCCAGCTTGGCGACTGGCAGCCTTAATGTGTTTATTTCAGCCCCAGTGCCTGGCCAGGAAGTCGATTATTCCTGCAAAATCCACAGAATATGCACATGAAAGAGGAGAAACCTGACATACACCCTGACCTGAGCATGGGGACCAGAGGGAACACGCTCCAAACCCCTTCCCAGAGCCACGTTGCCAAAAGCCAACAGCTTGGGGTTTGGAAAGGGGCGGAACAAGGCTTTGCAGGTGTAATGTTGGAACTGGTAAAGAAGATGACACGTGAAGTGGGATTTTTGGAACAGCAAAGGTTCCTAACCCATCTTACTCCCTGGTGCGCAGGGGAATTCCAAACCAGCTCCAAATTCCAAAAGCTGAGCAGGAGCAGAAGTGACTAATGACAAAACACAGTAACATTGTGGTACTTCAGAGAGAATCAGAAGGTTTCGGTGTCATGAGGTAGAATTAAACTGTTGTGGTGTCTCCACAGCCCTGGACAGGGCTCTACAGGGAGAACACGAGAGCAGCAGGGACAGGGATGTGATTTATCAGCACAAAATTGGAGTAAGCAATTGAGTAAAAAGCAGGGACAAACCCCTGATGCCAAAACCTCGGGTTGTTCACTCAGGGAAGTTTGGGGCATTCAGTGCAGAATAGAGGATTAACAAAATAAAATTCAAAAGAGGAAAGATTCCCTTTTGATTCTGTGGGATAACTGCACGTGTAGGGATGGAAAAGGAGCTGCCAGACTGGAACAGACTCAAACCAGTTCGTAACTTCATGTTTTTCTCCCTGCTCCTGCAGCTGTCACCCTTTTCCCTGTGCTCCAGGGGATGGCTGGATCCTGCTCAGCACCTCTCACCTCCAGTGCCTGCTGTCAGCTCTGGAATCTCCTCCTGATTTATTCCACCCTGGAGAAACACCTGACAAAGGGAAGAAATGATACAGCTGCAGAGGGAGCTGACTTCTTTTCACTCTACTCATCCAAAGCTGCCACGGAGAATTGTACCATTGGCCACAGATAAAATGAAGCCCAAATAATGGAAACCTGATAGGTTTCTCATTTTTGCTGACCTGCAGACAAACTTCTTCCTCAGCTACAAGGCTCTACCTGAATTAAAATCCTCCTCACAGGAAGGTACAAGGAGGTGGAGCCTGTCTGCTTTATTTAAAGAGGAAAGGGTGATGAGTGGTGCCCAGAAAAGGAGTGAGAGAGTCAGAGAAAAGCAAAATCCTGTACACAGTAAATTAGATTAAGGGGACAAGAGACAGAAATTTAATATAGAGAACAGAAGCTGCAGCAGATAAACAAACAAGCAGCATAAACCTTTAAAACTACTGAGAAATAAACATTTAATTAAAAACCAAATCACTAAACAAGCGGGAAATGTTCCCAGAAGCAAAGAACGCGAAGTCTCACCAACTTATTCCTAGTTAGGGAGACCTGGAGGTCAGGTTTTAATTACAGCTCAGCCCAACCCCCCAGCAGCATCTGTTTTACAAAACAAAATCCGATTCCCAGCCGGATCTGGTGCCTTTGGCTGTAGGACAGATCTTCAGTTCTTCCAGCACCAGGCACCAAAACCCCTAGGGACAGACAGGAATGCTGCTGATTTCAGAGTGGGCACCAAGAGAGAAAAGTCAGTTTCTGACCCATTTTTGGCCTGGGATGGGTGCACACAAATTCAGGACGCAGGCAGGAACTCAAATCCATGGATGTTCCAGTCATCACCCTCATACCCAGCCGTGAATCCCTTAGCAAAGGTAAAAATCCCTCAGCCCAAACTGTCCTTGGCCACTTAGCCCAACGTGGGCTTGGACGTGGCTCCATGCCCTTCTTTCAGAAAATGTTAAAATCCTGAAGAAAACACCTTAAAAAGGGGAAAGGAAAATGAAAAGAGAAATCCCAGAAATTCACCAGATCAGATCCATAACCCATCCCTACCACTTTGTACCAACTCCACAGCAATTTGTAGCCCATTCTGCTGCTTTTCATCCCATTTCCCTGTGTCCTGTTATGCATTTGGCTCCAATGTGTCACTTCTCCATGTGCTGGTGCTGCTCTGACAATTAAAACATTAATTAATCACAACAGGAACAATTCTTTCCACCTTTGTGTTGTGGCTCAGCATGAGGGACAGAGGCCTCTCCAAGGACACAAACAATCCCAAGGAAAAGCAGTAACAGGCTAATTCATATAAAAACTTTATTAGAAACGAGGACACAGCCTCCCAAGAACAACATCCTGTCTTATCTCCCAAACTTTAACAATTTCAGAGCCATAATTAAATACAAGAGCTACAAAAAGAGTGTGCACAGCTATTAAAGGAGGAAAAAAATATCAATCCACAAGTTGCCATTGTTTCAAACATGGCTGGAGAAAGGGGTTTTCCACAGTGGTTTCCATGCAAAGACCCAGGAGGCTGCAAGCTGGCACGTGGCCAGTGGGATTTGTTTCCCATCCTAAGGACCAGGATGGGCTTTGATCTTATCCCGAGTCTGTATTGCTTCAATTCAGAGAAAAGAGCAGAATGTGATGGCTTGACATTGCATCTGATACATGATGTTAAATAGTTGTACTTCCAAAATCACCCAAAAAGGGGGTAATATTCTATCCCTAGCTATATTTCAATGGTAAATAATAATAATAATAAAAAAATTAAAAATAAAAGCCAGAGGTATTACTGACACAGAAAAAATGACCAGCCTCATTTAAGTACCATCTACAATGGGAAAATAAAGGATAAATGGGGCTTGGTTTACCTTTTTTTTCTACTTATACCCAAAACCCACCTGGGACCAGTTTAACAATGCTAATTTTTAGTGCATCAACTGCCACATTACGATCTCAATTCAGCCAATGTTTAGTACAAAACCCAAAAAAGGAAGAAAAGTACTTAAAATATATAAATTTCTCAGAATCGTTACAGGAGTTCTCCACGTAGTGGCATAAAAAAGGGATTTAGAGCAAAATAGAGATACAAAAGCTACTGTGCTCGAGCCAGCGGCGTATGTACACGGGAAAGTCAGAGAGGTACAAAATCGATCCTAAGTAGCGAAGGCAGTAGGGAGTACTTTATATAAACAGTGCTTGCAAAGTATAAAATTAGGAAATAATGCATAGAGGAGCATGCTTGATGCAGCAGCGAGGGCTGCGCAAGCAAATCCTTGTAGCCTCGTAGCCAAGGCAGAATTCCCACCGTCTCTGGACAGGAACCGCTCACTGCCTGCAGAACTCGCTGGTGATGTTGGGCAGGGGGTAGGCGAAGAGGGAGAAGTCCAGGATGTATTTGGGGAGGAGCTCTTTGATCAGCCGGCGCTGGGTGTTGCACAGGTAATAGTGCAGCGTCTCGGCCGTGACGGGTTTGTACCAGGCCTGGCGCTCCGGGAAGCGGACGAAGGAAGGCGACTGGATGTGCTCCAGCACATGGTTGGCGTCGGCGTGGAGCCGCTCGTAGGAGCCGATGAAGTCGTACCTGACGGCGCAGGGCTGGCACAGGTTGTAGATGGGCATCCAGTGCTCGTTCATGCGCTCCACATCCTCGTCCAGCAGGTACTGCAGGAATTCGGAGAAGGACACGTCGTCGCCGGCCGAGTTCCCCCCGTTCTTTCGGTAGCGCCGGACGATCTCCACGCCGTACTTCTGCTGGTACTCCTTGATCTCCCCGAATTTATTCCGGTAGGCCGACAGCAGCCTCTCCATCGGGTTCCGCACGAAGATGAACTTGTAGTAGTGCTTCAGGCGGTAGCTGATCTCCTCCGGCTTCATGTCTCCCAGGAACACCAGGTCGCTCTTGTGGTCCATCTTCCCCTGCACGTCCACGCTCTCCAGAGCCCCGTCCAGCACCTTCAGGATGCGCTTCCAGTTGGAGCAGGCCACCTTGGGCACGTAGCAGTAGAGGAAGCGGTACTTGTCGCTGACCAGGAGGTGCCGGAGCACGGTTCGGCGCTGCCCGGGCGGCAGCTCCCAGACGCTGCGGGGCATGGAGCGCTGCCCGCACAGGGTGCGGATCGTGCGGTTCCGCGTGTCCCGCAGCACCTCCAGCTCCAGCTCCGCCGTCGAGTCCCGCCCGTCCCGCCGGGACAGCCCCGCGGGCGGGTGCAGCGGCGGCGGCCCGACCTGGGCGAGGATGCCGCGCTCGATCATGAGCAGGAGCCCGCTGGAGGCCAGGATGACGCCGAACATCAGCA
>NC_031774.1:3763034-3809246 GCF_001522545.3 Parus major | reverse complement strand
GGCACCGCCCCGCACTGAGCCCGCCCCGCACGGGGCCCTGCGGCGGGGACGGCCGAGTCCCGGGGAGACCGAGAGAGCGGCGGAGGGGACCTCGGGGCCCGGGCGGTGCCACCTCGTGCCGTGGGCAGCGACACCTTCCACCGGCCCAGGTTGCTCCAAGCCCCGTCCAGCCCGGCCTCGGACACTTCCAGGGATCCCGGGGCAGACACAGCTTCTCTGGGCAGCCTGTGCCAGGGCCTCGGCACCCTCCCAGGGAAGGATTTCTTCCCAATCTCCCACCTCTGGCACTGGAAAGTTGTTCCCACTTGTCCTGTCCCTCCATCTCCTGTCCCAAGTCTCTCCCCAGCTCTCTTGGAGCCCTTTAGGCACTGAAAAAGGTTCTGAAGTCACCCTGGAGTTTTCCCCAGGCTCAATATCCCCTGCTCTCCCAGCCTGTCTCCAGAGCAAAGCTGCTCCAGCCCTCTAATCACAGAATCAGAGAATCCAGGTTGGAAAAGACCCCCCCCCGACCACTGAGTCCAAGCTGTGCCTAATGCTCACCCAGCCACATCCAGTCCTTCCTTGAACACCTGCAGGGATGGGGACTCCACCACCTGCCTGGGCAGCCCCTTCCACTGCCTGACAACCCTTTAAACTAAAAAATTCCTCCTTGATGTCCAATCTGACCCTCCCCTGGTGCAACTTTAGGTCATTTCTTCTCCTGTCCCTTGTGTTCTGTGAGCAGAGCCTGACCCCCAGTTGGTTGCACCTTTCTGTCAGGGAGCTGTAGGGAGCGAGAATGTCCCCCTCAGCCTCCTTTTCTCCAGGCTGAGTCTCCCAGCCCCCTTGGCATGTCGGGGTGTCAGTCAGGCACAGGCCTGAGCAGCACCTGACACTGCTGTCATCCCAAAATACATTTAAGTGTCATTTCAGACAGCCCACCAGGTGTGCTCCGAGGTTCTGGGCACTGCCGGCAGCACAGGTCTCATCCCAGCGCGCTTCCGTGGCCTTGTGTGTTGATAATGGATGGTTTTTGCAATACCAGACCAGACTACCCGTAATTAGGCATTGTGCCCCACTTTCTGTAATTCTATAATTCTATAATTCCTGCACAGGTTTAGCACCGGGAGGAGGAGAAGACACGGGCTACCTGCTGAGCCGAGGACACTGCCACCACCGGAGAGCCAGAGGGCAGGATTTTCCAGCACTTGGCATTTTCCCCAAACCACCCCTGAGAATGACCCCAGCCGCTCACCTGCTGCTTCAGGCCATCCCCTGGGTGCCTGCGGCACTAACCCAGCCATCGGGATGCCATTTCCTCACACAGACCTTTCCCAAATCCTTCCACACTACCATTGTTCTCCGCATTTTTCTTCAATGAGTTTTCCTAGCCTACCACGGGGCCTGGGCTCTTAACCAGTCTTGCAGGGACTCTCTGTCAGGAGCCTTCTTAACATCAAGAGAAAACCAGCTTCCACTTAGTTTCCTTTGATCAGGAGCCAAGAGCATTTTGTCAGCCAAGGCAGACAAAGCACTTGGAGCGCAGAGCGAGAGCCTGCAGCTAGATTATTGCACATTTCCCGGTTTTATTTGGATGTAAATACGGCATTAACTCTAGGAAGAGACCGATATCCGACCCTGCCACCAGCAAAGCTGCACACACGAGGTGTTATCAGGTTCGTGCTCTCATTTCAGACGGCAGGTCCTGATCTGATCTCAACACCAGCCCAAACTGAAGCCGTGCCAACATATATAATCCATGTCACTGAGACAAAAATCAATCCCTCCTCCTGGAGAAAGAGCCTGATTGCAGCAAACTCCAAAGCAGCCACGGGGGAATTTTTATTTCTTCGAAGGCATGTTAGTGTGGCACTGCTCATCCCTTTTTGTTCCTATTCCCCACTAATATCTCTAGGTCAGGAGCAGGTATGCAGGACAATCCACTGGATCTGGAAATGCAGAGAAATAGGAAACTGCCCATGAGGTCAGTGGGGATATTTTCCAAATGGAACTTGGATTTAAGGACTGGTCTGAGAAGCAAAGGTACCGGGTGGGATGCAGAGTCTCTATAGGAACAGCACAGCCAAGCATATACAGGGTTCAGGGGCTGGTTTGCATGGCTAAACCCTGTGTCACCAAGCAAAATTAATTGCGGTTACACTCAGTGTGCCTAATTAACACCCAGAGTGAGCAGTAATTTGATTTCCAAAGAAGTTAAAAGCTGCCTCGTGTTCAGAATGTGCAGAACTATGGGAATATGTTTCCCAGACAGATCCATCCCTTTAGAAAAAGCACATTTAGCAAATAAAATGTCACTGAGGAAACCCAACTTCAGGCTGCTGTGGTTTGCCTACAAGTTTATACAACACACCACAACGATGGAAGGGTTTGGTTCTCTCTTCTGAGGGAGAAGGGAAACCCACACAGCCCTTCCCAAGGAAATGCTCTGCCAGGCCCCAGTATGATCTACTACCAGGGACTGGAGTAGCAGCTCATCCCTAAAATTACCACTTACAGGTATAAAAAGATTTTTGTACTTCCCAGCCCTCTTCAAAATGCCTCCAAACCCCAATATTCACCTTAAGAGCATCACAGCCTCCACCTTGGGTAACTGGAGCAGTAAATCTCTAGACCTTTTCCTCACTGTTTACTCACACCACCAGAAAGTCATTAAAATACATTACTATTATAATATCAACCACATTACACTGAGCCAGTCTCCCAGCAGCATTTATGCACACACAAGTTTGAGAAAGGCTGTAGAACTCACCTTGGCTGTCAGAAATCAGGGATATATATCAGTGTGACAAGGAAAAGGCCAGTTCCCAGAGGGGATGGAGAGAAAGACTGAGGGATGCTCCTGTCCTTCCAGCTCAGGGTGAAGCTGGACACTGATGTCATCACAAATGCCCTGCCAAGGCTCTGCTGGCCTTTGGGGTGAGATCAGATATTTATTTTGGTCTGAAGAACTGCAAAAAGGACAAACGGGTGAGGTCTCTGCAAAAGTTGAGCAAGAGAAAGAAGGTTTCTTGAAAAAACATCAGTTTGGGCCAATGCCAGCTTCCCAGACAAGAAACAGGATGGTGATTCCTATCAGAAGAGACCCCCTGGATTGGTTTGAGCAGCTCTGGATCAAAAAGTAAAACAAGCAAAAGAGGAGAGATCCGATGCTGTGGCTGCGTGTCCAGAGATTATCCCGTAATTTGGTATAATAAAGCCTCTTATCCAAGGGGATAAGCACAGAAGCCGCTCCACAATCAGCTCACTACCGAGGCGGAGTTTCTTATCTCTGGGGAAAAAAGCCTTTTTAAACAAAGTCAAACACTCTGGATGAGTAATTCCAAGGAGATGGTCAAACACAAACATATAAATCGCTGTTTTCAAGGAAAACTTTGTGCTGAAGGATCTGGTTATAAATTCATTGATATGCAGTTGCAAAGACCTCGCCCTGAGCTCAGTGCCTTAACTCCGAGCTCAGATCCTTACTGAGCTCCTCACACCGAGCTCCGTCCCGCTCTCTCTGCTCCGCTGGGCACGACTGTGGAATCATTTCTGAATGGAGCCATCCCGGGAGATTCAGCTCCTTAAAGCCAGCACAACCAGCAGGCACGGCTGGCTCAGCAGAGGCAGCGACAGCTCTTCCCCCTTGGATCTGGGGTGAGGATGCAGGCAGCGAGCCGGAGCATCCCGCTCCCCGGGGATGGCACAGACAGCGGGACGGGAGGCTGCGGGGCAGGCAGCCAGCAGGGCTGGCAGCCACGGCACGGACACACATCCCCCCGGGCAGGAGCAGAGCTGTCGCACACCCCACACGCTCCAGCTGGGCCGGAGGTCGGAGCGAGGTCAGGAATCCCGCAGGCGCCAGCGCAACGGGGACAGCGGCTCAAGCAGAGCTCTCCCGGTTGTTCTCCCGCTCCCAGATCTTCCCCCGCCAAAAATCAGGCTGAAATGCAAAGCCCATTGCCAGGCTTTAAACTTAAAACCGTTTTTAGCCAGTGACAACCACAAGTCCCTTGTTGCACCCTTTATCCTCCCGCTGACCCATCGCTAATCCATCCCCCTGAGCCCGGGGCTGCTGGATGCACACACAGAGATCCTCCGAGTCGCAGCCAGCCGGGCTTTTACCATCACCGCTCAGTACAAACACACATTAAATCCAACACAGCTCCCAAACCTGTGTCGCAGGAGAGTCTCCAAGTCTCTTAACTCATTCCAGGTCTATCCGCTGCTCTTTACACGGAGTTTTGCGAGGCTCCCAGGCGGTTCCTGCAGGGCTGTAATGAAGTCGTGACTCTGTGTGTGTGAAGTTCCTGCTGGAATTTGTAGGCAATTAATGTTTCTGTGGTTTCACAGGCAGCAGGACGAGGACTGAATCTGCTCCAACACCTCCAAAACCTGCAGCATCTCATCCCTGACACCAGAAATCATTTGTCCCCAAGGCAAAACAAAAACCGGAGTGGGAGCGATAAGGACCCATTTGACTGAACCCTGTTTGGGTTTGTAACATCTTTCCCTGTGCCAGGAGTGATAATGGCCTGTGAAAGACGTGCTTTGCCCCAGGAAAAGTATTTGACAGGAGTATTAGAGACTGATGTTTGATGGGTGCTGGGAAGTTTCGGGGATAAACTGAAGGAGATGGGAAGGGATCTGGCTGGAAATATGGACAAATTTATCCTGGGTGGGACAGTCAGACATCGGAGGAACAGTGCCATGTGTGTGGAGTCCAGGCTCGCAGAATCCCAGAAGCATTTAATCTGGAAAAGGCCTCCAAGATCATCTGGTGCAATCTTCAATTGTGGTACTGGGGAAAACTTCTCAATATTCTGATCTTGTTCTTGATATGGTTTTCTAGTTGTAACCTGGATTTTATAGGAATGGGAAGTTTTGTGCCTTCAGGCCACCCTAGGCAGCATGTTATTTAAATTGCTGTGTAATCCCTAAAAGCATATTCCCGTGTATTCCAGAGGCACTTCCCAAGGAAAGTGTGAGGGTTTATCAACAAGCCCACTGTAAATTCCAGTCGGGAATCCTGGGTCAATGAATCACAGCAATATCATTCCTATTTTATTATTACTGACACACACTTAGGTACACACTCCATTTGTTTTTCCATGTTAAATTCCCTGTGTGTGCTTTTAATGAATAAACATGTAGAATTAATCTGAAATTTTCTCTAAATGCAGCATATTTGGAAAGTTATAGTTCCAGAGTTTTCAAGCCTGAAATGTATCAGCATCAAGGTGGTTTGGAAAATGAGCACTGAAGGAAAGAAAAATGAGGGAGGAAACTCAGGATCTAGGGGAAGGCAAAGAGCAAAGAGTAAGTGAATCCCATCCCTCATGAAAAATTAATTCTCAGAAAAATGAGTTATTATAAAACACAAGCCATTGTTAATTAGATCAAAGAACATAAGTGACTCCAGCAAGAATTCTGGCCTGACATCTGTCCCAACAGGATTAATTTAAAATAAACATCAGGAAGAATTAAATAAATCAGTCCATTTGTGCCTTCTCTTGCTCTGGACCATGGAAGACTGAGGCTTTCTGTTAAAGAGTGAAGAAAAGGGATTTTTCCCCCCTCTATAAATAAAAAAATAAAAAGTTGCATTATTTCCAGATTTTAGAAGAAAACTGATTAGGAAAGTCAAATTACAAGAAAATTTGTTCAAATATTAGGAAAAAAATGGGTTGGGAGCAAGGGGTCTGCCCCTGGAAATGGGGGGCTGCCGCCTGCCTGGACCCTGGTTTCTAGACCCACACATATCCGTGGGGCTGCTTTTGGGACATCAAGTTCCCGAGACAGGGAGATCCCATGAGGAAATCAATTCCCACGGGGAGTCTCAGCTTTCATCTCGCAGGGAGGCGAGAACAAAACTCAACCGTGCTCGTTAACATGCCATATAATTCCCTTTTTATAGACTAATTATCTGATGTGCTACGAATCCAATCCCACTCATGGATCTTTGGCTGTGATAGGGAGAAACATCCCCCAGCCTGGGACAGGGAGAAACATGGGATTGCTAAATCACCCTCACTCTGAGCAGTCCAGAGTCTGCTCCTTGAGAAATCCACCTCTGCAGCCCAGGGCAGCAGAGGATGCTGTTTCCTGCTAGAGGGGGTCATTTGTGGAGAAGGAAAAAGAGGAGAAAAAGGGATTAAACGGAGGTGAGGGAACATTCTGTGATCTGAGAGCACAAACCACTGCACAGGCTGACTGGGATGTGGTGACTAGAGGCACCTGCTCTGCTCCTTAAATCCGGGTTCAGGGACCACCCCAAAGATGGAGGAGAAATCAGAGCTAGCTTTGTGTAGCACAATCTCTATGTATTAAAAATAAATAAAACAGATGCTCCAGGCACAAAGGAAACCCAGGGAATTTGCTCTGTGCCCTGAGCCAGGCGCTGAGGAACAGGAGAGTTTACCTGTTGCAGAGGAAGAAGGGAATTTTCTCACCAGCTCTTCCCAGAGAACTTGATTCTTCCAAAACCACGACATTCCCTGTATGGGAAGCAGAAACGCTCTGGGAACAGTCACAAACTGCTTCTTTGTGGGAAATCTGGCTGCCTTCCTGTCCTTTTCTCATTTATGGAGTGCTAAATGCTGCCAGGTGCCATCGTCCCTATCCCAGCTTTTGTATGGACTCTTGCACTCACTGCATCCCTGCTCAGGCAGCAGCATGGGAATAGCAGCGAGCACAGCTACAGAAAAAACTGGATTATTGATGAAGTTATATGATTATTAATTACATTATTTATGAGTGCAGAGAAAGCAGGGCAACAAAGCAAATTCCCAACAACCTGGCTCGCTGTGGAAGCTCCTAACCCCGCTTTGCACCATATCCTTTCAAAAATCCCTCTCCACCAGCTTGTTTGTTGTTTTCTAATGCAGCTATTCCGGCTCTCCTTCCGAGAGCGGAAGAATATTCCTGGAGAGGCAGGTTTTTTCCAGCCCTGTTAAATTGATTTGCTTTTAAGAATCACTGGGCGGTCGAACCGCTCCGGCTCCGGCTTGTTTGTGCAGAACACTCTGGAGAGGTTTATAGAGATATTAAAATTAAATATGAAGTCATGGAATAAATGGGTCCTCCATTCAGTGTGCCTTGTAAATCCAGTTTAAATGGTTCCCTTTATTAAATATCCTTTCCTCTTAAAAATGGATTAACTGCTCTCGCCGGAGGCTCTGACGGAGAAGCTGTCGGATCCCTATGGCAACACCGTGCTCCAAGAGACCCCTCACTCTGTGCCAGCCCTTTGGCTTCATCCCAGTTCAGGTATCCCTTTTATACCATCTCCAATTATTAACCATCATCTCCCACTATTAATTACAACCCTAAGGGTGGCACTGAGCTACAACTTCAACGCTGCCTTAAGTCCCATCCCACAGGGAACACGTGAATAGAGGTTGGATGCCTTGAACAGCACACCTGGCAGTGCTCACCTGATTCCTCCTCTGTTCCCCTGATTTTGGGGCCTGTTGTTTTCCTTTTGTTCCCACTTTTGGCCTCAGTCTCTCACACTGCCCAGCACCGCTCCCAGTGGCCCTGCAGAGCTCTCAACATGTGTTCCAGAGCGGCGTTTGGAATTTAAGGTAAATTCATGTATAAAGGGGTAATTTAGGTGGAGTTTGGGGTTTTGCAGGAGGCTGAAGCAGTACAGTCCTGGCCAGTCCCCATGTGGCCCCTCACAGCTCCCTTCCTGAGGGCCAGACAGAATTACCTTTCTGCCAAGGGCTTTATCACAGCAAAGAGCCTCCAGGAATGTCCAGCTTGATGTTTCCAGAAAAACGGCTTCCTGCACTGCTGCTCCAGCACCCTGAGGTTTTGGGCACAGGGATGCAGCCACGGCAGGAGCAGCAGCTGGAGAAGAACACGAAAAGCTCAACCTCATTTTTATTCAAGTTTGAGTGACACAGGCAGTGCAGGAGCCATTCCAAGAGTGGCTCTGTGAGGCTGCGGCTGCTTTCCCATGGATGAAGCCTGTGCCAACGGAGCTGGGGGCTCCCTGTGCTGCCACTGCAGCATTTGGAGCAGCATGGAGCAGCAAGAGCCAACGCTGGCATGCAGGGATTAGCAAGCAGTTATCCATTATCTCCGCTCAAGCCCCCAGCTTGGTGAGCCAAGTGTTTATATCATATGGATGGGGTGAGAAGGGCACAGTAAAACAGGAATTGCCCATGCTCGGGTCCCTGCAGCCACCTGGTTAAGGGAATGTGTATCCCCTTTCCCTACGTGGCACCAACCCTGCCAGGGCTGGTCCTGCCACTGGTGATGGGGCAAATCCCAGCCCCTGCACGGCTCCTCCACCAGCAGGGACAGAGCTGGGTGGGTGCTGGAGCGCTCTGTCACATCCCTGTGACAGTCCCAACTGCTCCTGTCTCTTGCCTCGCAGGGATTTTGGCACAATTACAGCCAATTATAATTAGTGGCAGTAAAGCTGCAGTTAAATGCAAGCAGGAGCTCGTGACTTTCTCTCCAGGTGGGAAGACACTTCAGCCAGTCCTGGATGCTTCTTTGGATCTGCTTGGCTGGGACATGTGGGGATTGAGGTGAGGAAACCCCAAGAAGGCTCCCACAGCAGCACCAGGAGACCAGCTGGCCCTTTCCCTGGGAAAAAGAGCTGCTCCAAAACAGAACAAAGAGCCACACCAACATCCCTGAATCTGCAGCACACTGCTGTGCCTCTCAAATGATTAATTCCCAAAGGTCAGGATGCACTTTTCAACAGCTCCCACCCTTCTCAGTATGCTAATCCTGGTGCCCAAATCTTATCCAAAACCTCTGGAAGTGCCCACAGCCCCAACAGCTCCTTCCCAGCACCCTAAGTGTCTCCTTCTCCCTGCAATTGGCACAAGGCTCTGTCACCTTCAGACACTGCACAAGGAAATGAGGGAAATGGGACACAGCAGGTTGGCTCTGCCAGGTACCTGAACCACTGCTGGCCATCAAAACCTGCCAGGGGATGCCCAGCTGACCAAAGCTGGGCAGGATTCCAATGGCCACACATCTCATGCTTTCCAGCTGGTGAGCCCACGCCTTCCTGACGCAAGGGACACTGCAAGGACAACCTGTGGCCAAAAGGACTCTGCCACAGTGGCAGCAGAACATTCCTGGCAGCATCAGTCATTATACAAGAGCAGTTTGCTGAATGGCAGATCCAGGAGAGCCGGATATGGCTCCGCACGCCTCCCTCGGGTAGCAGATTTCAACAGTAAATCCAATTTTATTTGACATTAATCCCAACTTTTCAGCCCGACACAGATTATCCTTTGGGTGATGGCTCACCATGCAGGAAGAGTAGGGGTGGAAAAGCTTTTTCTTGGTTGTCTTTCCAAGGGACTTCTCTGAGGGAGCATCGACACCCAGATAAGCACCAGAGCCAGCCGTGGGTCACGCACAGGGGTCACTGCTGCATTTCTGGCACCCACATCACTGATGGCTCCCAGTAACCAAGTCACATTAAATCCAACTGGAAAACCTCAAATTGGTTCTGCAGCAGAAATCCCAGGCCATGGGGTTGGGAAGATCATGCTCAGTGACCCCACACCAACCCACAAATGTACATGAGCCTGGATGAACTCCTTCCTCCTCTTGGGAGGAAAATTCCCAGAGGAATTCACTTCATCACGGTGGTTTCCTTTTTCAGGAATTCTCCTGGTGTGATCTGCTTCTCCACATCTGTTCTTCCTGCAAGAAGCTGTGCTGACAAGGCTGGAAGCAGGATGCAAAAGGCAAGGATCCTCTAGCAAAATCCCTAATCCTAGGAAGAAATTTAATCAGGAATTTAAGAACAGGTGTGATGCTGGCAGGGCTGCAAGGGGACAGGGACTGAGCAGCCCCAGCTCATCCAATGGGACCATCTCAGAATCTCCTGCTCAAGGTGACCTGGGGGTGAAAGAAATTTTCAGAAAGATGCAGCCAGGGTCCAATGGATTATCCAAGGGTTATGGATGCAGTTCTGCCATGCCCAGCTCATCTGCACTCAGCCCACAAGCCACATGTGCCCCTTGTTCCCTTCTCTGTAATTAGGAGCTAATTCCATGTCAGACATTACTATTTCCTTCTGCCCATTTTGTTCATCCTCTCCCTTCCCAGGTGTGCAAGGGCCACAGCCTCAGGAAGCAAGAGAACATCTCAACATGGAATGGGAACAATGAAAGCCGAGGAGGAGGCTGTGGACAGCTCCAGAGGAGCCATGGCTCAGGACTGTGTGGGAATGGCTGTGTCACCATCCAGAGCCACAGGAGCTGCTCCCCCTGATGATGAGTGTGCAGGAGCCCCTGCACCTGCCTGTGCCTTTGGCCTCACGCTCCCAAGCTGTGTTGCTGGCTGGGAGCACCCCTGAACAGTTCTCACCTGCATGTGGCTGCAGACATTGCCATCAGGTACCCCTGATCCCATTATCCTGCTCCTCGCTGCTCCTCAAGCAGGTTATTTGACTCCTGTCTGCTCTCCTCCCACTTGAAATCCTTCTGGCTACTTGGGATGTCTGTTTAGATGGCTCAGCCATTAGACCTGTCCTCAGGGTGCGTGTGGCACTTGGTGCCACAGGGCTGGGACACTTAGATGGCAGAAGCTGGTGGAGACAGCACTCCAAGTGAGACATTTTTCCAAAGCAACATTCCTAAATGCTTCCTTCAGTGTTCCTAAAGCATAGCTGAGACAAGATCTGCCATCACCACCTGCCCTGCCTGAACAGCAGAGACTCAAATATTCCACTGACAGCGGCTGTCAAGAGCAGATTGGAGAAAAGTCAGTCAGTCCCTGCCTATCCCATTGCCACTTGCTCTATTTTCATGGAAAACCCAACAGATCACTCATCCCACAACCCTGAGCACCCACATCTGCTCCCAAACACTCCTAACTTCTGCAACCACCGGGTCCAGGCAGGAAGTTCATGCAGGAATGGGAAGAACAGTCCAGCACTGGTTTGTTTTCTAAATCAATACGATTTTTCAAATTTATTTTTTAAGAATTACTTCTAATATATCTTTCTCACAGAAGGAGGGAATAGGGAATGTTCTCATTCCATCTGTAAACAATGAAATACAGATCTGGGAAACCAGGGAAGAGACACAAAAAAGTGCATTTTACAAAATTATCAACTAAAATATATTTTACATGTATTACGCTTCGATTTAAATTCTACCGACTGCATTTTTCAGTTTCAAAAAATATTTCCATATCTAATAGATTAAAAAAGCAGGAAATCTTTTCATTAGGGATAAGACATTTCAGTTCATTTACATGCTGTTTGCACAACAGCATCAGCAACCATGATGAACCTCAATGTTCATGGCCTGAAGCAGATTCAACATGAGAAGAGTCAGGTTTGTCCTCTCCAGAGCTGGACCGGAGCCCGTTACGGACCCAGGGCAAGGATAATTTCCTTGCTACCTGGAGAGGAGCCAGGACAAGGTGGAAGCAGGGGGAGATGGGGCTGAAGGAGGAATTTTGGTGAGTTACTGTGGTTCCAAGGCTGGGTCTCACACCTGGGCCCAGCTGCAGCAGTGCTCAGGCTCACCCGGTCGATGGCTCTTGCAGCATTCCGTGTCCAAAGCGCTGCCAGGGAGAAATGGCCACAGCAGCTCTCCTGCTTCAGGTTCAGGGGCAAAGGAGTCCCCATGAAGACAAACATGTGGATTTAGGGCTTCCCATCACCTTCCACCCACTGTGGGGTGCAGCTGCTGTGCTCCCCCCACAGCCGGGCAGCTGTCATTCCCTCCGTGTCACAGGCAGGAGCAGCTCCAGGAGGAATCTCCAGCATTCTCCCTCGCTGCTACAGGGGAAAACTACTTCATATCCTCCCCCAGAAGCATCAGAGACCACACTCTCCCACTGCCTCCTTGCACCCCTTCATCCAAGTGTCCCCGAAGTGCCATCATTTCCCACCCCAACACAGCCCCACCAACGTCATTCCAAGAGACCCCCAGTGCCAAGTGAATTGTTCAGGAGAGATCTGGGCAATCCCTTTGACACCAACAGTATCTTGAGGTATAAGTGAGAGAAGATGCTTCACCTGACAATTCTTGCTTACACACCTGGGATCCCCCTTCTTGGAGCTGGGTGTTCTCCCTGGGCTACGCAGGTGGGAATAGACAGGAATTTTCCAGCAGAAATCATCCACCAGCTGCAGGGAGATGCCCACCCTCTGCGGTGGGTGCCAGACCTCATCATCCCCTCAAGCCATTGCCTCTGGACACGTTCCCCTCTTTGGTATGTAGAGCAAATCTCTGGAGAACTCCTGCGTGCCTGAACTATTCCATGCAAGGAATTGGAAGCCGAGGGTTTTCTCTCCAGGCCCAGCAGGTGTGCGGCCACTGGAGCAAGGTGACAAGCCCTGCGTGCCCAGGGAGCACAGGGAATGCTTCCACTGGTGGGACATTAAAGCAGAATGGACACTTCCACCATGAAACACAAGTTTAGAAGCCTCAAAAGACTGGGAAAACGCAGATCCCTCGTTTCAGTGAGCGGCTCCAGCCAGCAGGAATGTGGGTGGCACGGGGTCGGTTCTGCTGTACGTTAGTGCAATCTCGGGCTGGGCTCCCAGCCTGGTGCAGTGACTCCCCAGGATGTGACACTGTCCTTTGGTTTGCTTTGGGATTAACTCCAAGTTAGCATTGAGATAAGCTAAGGTCTGTCTGGGATCTAAGGTCTGTCTGGGATCTGTACAGGTAAGGCAAGAGGCAGGACCTGCAGGGCTTGCATGGTCCACGTGAACCTTTCCCGATGCTCAGGTCCTTTCAGGAGCCACAAAGCCACTTTGGTGAGCTTGCTTGGACACCGGGATGAGTTTGGAGGGGGAGAGGCTGCTCATGGCTTCAACAGCACTCCCAGGACCAGGACAGTCACATGGGGAAGGAGTTTTAAAAAGCCAAAAACACACAAGAAAGCGGTTTGCCACTTCCCCCTCTGGCTTCTTCCCACTGCCACTTATGGGGATAAGCATGGTCTGTAAAGGACATTACAGGAACCAAACTGCGAAGAAAGAGAAAATCCAGGGCCCCCTGAGCCATCAGAGGAAGAGCAACACTCAGAAGAGAAGAGGAAACATGGTTCTCCCCAGCAGAGCCCACTTTGTGAGCCCCAAGCTTCCAAGTGATGCATGTCAGTGAGTGCTGGGCCTTGGGAATGGGGCACAGAATCCTGTGGGTTTGGTTAGGACACCTGGGACAGGACCAGCTCTAACCCTGCACTGGGGTGTGACACCTGCCACCTTGCCAGCTCCCTTTGCTCCACCACGGAGCAGGCTCCAAGGCGCAGTCTAGGTGGTGAATCATGGAGCAGCGAGGTGAGGGGAGGGAAAAGATGAGGGAGAACAGGGGTCACTTCTTCCCCTGATGGAGCAACAACTATCCAAGCATGACACAAGGCCACTCTGCACCCAAGCAGCTCCCAAAGCTGTATTTCAAAGAAGCTCTCACTGTGGGAATCCTCAGAGTATGTCCTGCAGGACCAAGGAGACTCTCCTGTGCTCTGCCAAGAACTGGGCTCAGTTCAGGGCCCGAAAGCCACTGACTGTCCCAGCCAGACTCAACAAACACTGCACTGACACATCCCTCCTCTACCTTCCCACCTTTCCCCCAGCCATGGCTCTGCATTGCTTCCTGGCTTTTATCCCCTGCAAACCCTCCCAATAGATGCAGCTCTACATACATATATAGATATAGATTTACTTATGCAAATCCCTATATCTATATACATATATTTATTTTTTACGTATATATTTTCATTTATGCTTTTAACGAAGTGCTGTGCTTTCAACTGCTGCCTCCCTCCATGGGCTCCGCTCCTCGCGCGCTCCCGAGTCCCAGGACGGAGCGCTGGGCGCTCCCACCTGCAGCAGCAGGAGGTGGGTGGGAGTGCACAGGTGTTCCCAGGCCATGGGTGCTCCGCTCCGGCGCCGCCCGCTCCTGCCGCGCTCCGAAGGAAGGGCTGTGCTACTGCGGGTTCTTCAGGATGCGCCCGTGCCTGAAGTCGTAGACGTGACGACAGAGGAAAACCAGCTCGGGGTCCGTGTCCTCGGGCACCTTGCGGTGCAGAGGGGTGGAATACTCCTCTGAGGGAGGAACCATGATGGTTTTCCTGCCCGGGATCCCTTCGACTCGACGCTTTGCCAAGGCACAAAATCTGCGGGGCAATCACATTGGAAGAGTTATCAGAGGATCCTGGAATGCTTTGGGTTGGAAGGGACATTAAGGCTCATCCAGTCGCACCCCCTGTCATGGGCAGGTACCTCTCACTAGGTTCCACCTTCCACTAGTCCAGGTTGCTCCAAGCCGCATTCTTCCCAGCCTTGGACCCTGCCAGGGATGGGGCAGCCACAGCTTCTCTGAGCCAGGGCCTCACCACCCTTGTAGGGAAGAACTTACTCCTAATATCCCATCTATCCCTGCCATTTGGCAGTGTGAAGCCATTCCCCCTTGTCCTGACCCTCCAGGCCCTTGTAAACAGACTTTCTCTATTTTTCCTGTAGGCTCCCTTGAGGTACTGAAGGGGGCAATTAGGTCACTCCAAAGCCTTTACTTTTTTCAGGATGAACAATCCTGAGAAATTCTCTGAATTCTCTCAGTCTTTTCTCATAGGAGAGGTGCTCCATCCCTCTGATCAACCTGATGGCCTCCTCTGGACCCACTTCAACAGGTCCGTGTCCTTCCTGTGCTGGGGACCATGAACTCATTCCCTCTCCTGCTGCCTGTGTCCTGCTGGGAGCCACAACTGCAGCTGCTGGAGGATAAGGGGAAGGGAAGGAATGTGGACAAAGCTTTGTTCAAAGAGAACTCCTGCAGGAAGCAACACAAGTTTGTATTTCCATACTGGTGGATATCGTACAGCACCAAAGACGATAGCAATTAACCACCTTGTTTTTACTGCTTTGGCCTCATTTTTGTTAATTAGTGCCTAATAAATGCTTATGCACCAATGTTTAGGAAAACAAAGAATTCAGGATGCCTTCAGGGAACATCTCTCAAAGGTGACCTAACCCATAAGAGTGTGAAAAAATTCCTGCCAGCAGCTGTTCCAGAAGACTGGGGTGTTAGAATGGAAAGGAACTGCTTTGATCCAAAGCTTGGAGATGGGGGGTTTTGTTTGGTTGGCTTTGTTTGATTTGTTATTGTTAGGGTTAGGTTGGGTTTTTTTTTTTCCATTTGTTTGG
This sequence comes from Parus major, assembly GCF_001522545.3. NCBI lineage: Eukaryota > Metazoa > Chordata > Aves > Passeriformes > Paridae > Parus > Parus major. The sequence continues at coordinate 3,794,116 of NC_031774.1, read as the reverse complement.
GAGTTTTGTTTTAGTGTTCTCAAAAGGAAGTTTAAAATTCAGCTTCTAAAGAGCTTGTATAAAAGTTTGTTTTTAGAAATTCCAAGAGCAGAGCCCTGGGTAAGGAGCAGGCTGAGAGGAGGCCTCGGGCATCCCCTCCATGGCAGGGCTGCACAGACCATGAGATGCACCCAGCAGAACTGAAGAGATTTAAAGCACTGGTCTGCATTATGGGGTTGTGCTCATGCAATTCCTATTTTCCTTCAGCCCTGTGTATCCATCACAGGATGGAATATGGATGTTGGGAAGTTCTTACTGACAAAGCTACAATTCAATCAGTAAGAGCCGAACTATAACAGCCCAAGTCACTGCTCCAAAGGGTGCTGCTGCCAAAATCCCAGGATCTGGTGTCCAGCATGAACACTGGCACTTGTACCAGCAGGTTTTTGGGTAGTCTGGTACTTGTGTCCCACAAGGGATGGATATATAGGACCTCCTCCTAGCTCACTTAGTTTTTAGCTCCAAGTTCCATGCTCTCCTGCACACCTGTTCCTGTCTTCCTTGAAACCACATGCAGTGGTCACACAAGCATCAATATTTGGGAGTCCCTTGAGAGGACCACAAGAGACTGGGGAAGGGTTTGGAGCACCAGGAGTGGCTGAGGAAGCTGAGGGGGATCAACCTGGAAAAAAGGAGGCTTGGGGGGACCTTCTGGCTCTCCACAACTCCCCGAGAGGAGGGTGCAGCCAGAGGCTGTCAGGCTCTGCTCCCAGGGAACAAGGGACAGATTGAGAGAAAGCAGCCTCAAGTTGCACCAGGGGGAGGTGTAGGCTGGATATTGGGAAAATTCCTTCAGGGAAAGGGTGGTCAGGCCTTGGAACAGGCTGTGGTGGAGTCACCATCCCTGGAGGGATTTAAAAGCTGTCTGGATGTGGCACTTGGGGACATGGGTCAGTGGTGGCCTTGGCAGTTCCAGGGGACATGTGGACTCGATGATCTTAAAGGTCTTTTCCAGCCCAAACCATTCCATGATCCTATACAATCCATACATGCAATGGATCTGGAGAGGGAGAAGCCCCCAGCCCGCAGCACAGCAAGTGTCACTACCCCAGCTCCAGCCACACCACAGCCTGCAGGGCTGGGACAGCTGGGCTGGCTGGAAATGAGCAGGATGAGAAAGGCTGGAGGCAGGGGGAGGTTTGGGATGTGCAGCAGGTTCAGAGCTCCACCTACCTGCAGTACTCCGCGAAGGTCAGCACGTAGCACTTCTCCTCGATGCAGGCGACGCTGTTCTCGTCCTGGTGCCGCGACGCAAAGATCTCATTCTGTTCGAGGAGGGGAGGGGACAGGTCACCCAGCTGGCCTGGAGCCCCAGGAAGCCCGGCCAGCTCCACACCCTCACCCACCCAGAGAGAGGAGGGCAAACTCTGCACCCTCACCCATCACCTTAACGTGGAGTCACCAAAGCATTCCCATGGTGAATACTCCTCACAGCCCAGACCTGCCGCGTGCTCTCTGCACCACATTTTTACCCAGCAACAGTGAGCAAAGCACCAACTCTCTCCCACCATTTCACCCTGCCCAGCACATTTTGTGAGACCGAGTGTCCCAATCTCACATGAATTTCCAATGTCACAAAGCTCTTCAGCAGCAAGGCTGTGGCTGGCTGCACCCACCGGTCTCCCCTTTCCTCCTGGATTCTCTAATCTATCTTTATATCAAAACTTAAGGAAAACCCATCTTGTCCAATCACTTCCTCCTCCCAATTCAATTAAAAAGGCTGTTTTAGTGGGAGAAGACAACAACCTTTTTCAGAGTCATGGAATAGAATCCTGGAATGGTTTGGGTTGGTAGGGACCTTAAGGATTATCTCATTTCAGCCCCTGCCATGGGCAGGGACATCTTCCACTAGACCAGGTTGCTTCAAGCCCCATCCAACCTGGCCTTGAACACATCCAAGGAGGAGCAGCCACAACCTCAGCTGGCAAACCTCTCTTCAATTTTTCCCAGAGTAATTTAGGGAATTTTGTTCTGCAGCAGGCAGGATTGGTCATACACAGGGCAACCCAACAGAAGAGAAGAAGTTGGGAAGTGCTGAGAAGAATTTCAAGTGTGCTTAGATCAGCAGAGATAATCTCTGGGAACATGGATGCCCTACACAAGTCTGGAAGCATTCCCTGCAGGCTCCATTTCTGCTTTGCTGGAAGGGAAAACTCATAAAAGGCTGAACATCTGGGGACAGGGTTGATCAGGGACACTGGGAATGCCACACCTGTCTTCTGCACCTTGGGGTTCTGCTTCACTCCTCAAGTCAAAACTACCTGAGTCACCCTGGCAAGCCTGGCCCAGCCCTCAGCCCAAGCTCTCTCTTGTTTGAAGAATTGTGTGATTTAAGTGGGTTTGCAAAAACCTGGCTTAATTCCTCCTGGCATTCTCCCTGGACTGAAATGCAACTGGATACACTCACCTTTCATTTATAAAGTGCCACATTTTGGTTTAGAAACTCACCTGTGCCCTGCAAATGAGGCAGTTACAAGTCCCTGGATGCTCATGAGCCCTGCTCTCAAACCCTCCCTCCATTTTTATTTAAAAAAGTAATAGAAATTAAGAAAGCACCAAGTGTTTAAAATTGGGTTGAACGCAGCAGTGAATTCTTCATTCCCAGTTAAAACCAGCTTGTTCTGTCACCAACACAAGCCCAAAGCAGAGCAAGGCGTGAAGTCACAGTGATTCACACATTTTTTCCTTAAAAAGCAACTCCATTATCCTGGCACAGCATCCTCAAGTCAGATTTTAGTTCTCATCATAAACCTATGCAGGGCAAGGATGATGCATCCGCGTTTCTGTACAAAACTAACACGTTTTTGGAGTTTAAGAAGCAGATTAAGGGATTTATTAAAAGGCAGCACATGACACAGGCACTCCAGTTTCCTGCAAAATGGCAGCAGGAGCTTTTGCATCAGGCTCTGCAGTCCTGTAGGAATTAGAATATGTTTTTGGAAAGGTGCCTGATCTTGATTCCATATAAACTTATTCTTCCTTATTCTTAAAGTAACAGTCAAAATTAGTTTTTACTTAATATGTGGGATTTTCTCAGATTAAAGGGAGAAACATCAACAGTTTCTGTTAGAGCCTCCACATAAGGAACCCAGCAGTTTTTTTAAGAGCCCAGAGTTTCCCCACAGGACAATAAATCTGGGGGAAAAGCCCAACTATAGGACAACCACCACTCAATACATCTGCCAACACCTGCATCACAGCCAAGAGTGCTCCACTGTACTCAGCTTGAAGCCACCCAGGAATGCAGGGAGATGTTGGGGCAGTCCCCTCGTCCTGCAGGAGCACAGACAGCCCGGGATGCCCTGCCCCATCCGGACTCACCTGGTGCATGCTGGGGTTGCGGCCTCCCTGAGTGTGCTCCGGTCTGTAATACCACAGGAGGCTCATCATCAGCTCCCCTGCAACAACACAGATTAAAGCAAGTCAAGCCTCAGCTTTCTCCAAGTGTTTTCCCACTCATTCCCGGCTTCCTCCTGCTGCTCCATCCCCTTCATTCCCACAGCGCTCACGGAGAGGCAGCTGTGGCTGATAAATATTTCATGCTGAACTAGGTGTCCCTTTGTTACAGCAAGAAGCTGCATGGAGTCGGTCATGTTGCTTTTCCACTACACCTTTGCCTCCTCCTACTTAGGTTACAACATCCCAAGGAAGTCAGGCACAAAAAACTCCCCAAAGATTCAAAAATCAAATGTTTCCACCTGAAAAAAGAATCCATTCAGCACACAAATTGGAAAAGATGCTTGTCCAAAGGCAGGAACTTGCAGCATTGATTCTGAGGTTCAGGGCAGAATTGCTGCTGCATTGACACAGCCACAATGGGCTTCACCACACCTCGATTTATGTCCTTTACACAGAATTTTTGGGGTTTCTTTTCCCCTCTTTTAAGCACTACCTCTACTTTAGAGCATTTGGCTCAGCATCCTTGGCTCAGAGATTGCCAGTCAGACACCAGATCTCACCATAAGTCCCCACAACTCCCATCCCCAGCTCTACTGGGGTCCATCAGAGCTGCTGCAGAAGAGCCCTGTTCCCACCAGCTCCCAGACCAGATGTTGGATTGAAGCAAACAGCAGCTCCCCCGATGTTTGAGCAATGAAATAATACGGCAGAGGGCTGCTAAGGCGGGCACTTGGCAAATATTATGTGCTTTCACATCCAGGAAGATTTCCATTTATCAGCCCCAGACGAGTGATTAAGGAGCATTCCAGTTCCTGGAACAATCCAAATGGAAGCCACGGCGCTAATCTCCATCAGCCTGTACCCTAACCAGCCTGCATCTCTCCTGAGATCCATCCCTTCCCTGCTTCCAGCTCACTGTCAAGCACACACACTGTCCTGGCACAGTACCTGTCTTGGGGTCCTCCCAGAGGGCGGAGATCTTGGCGACGTAGGGCATGGATTTCTTGCGGGGCCCCGATTTGAGGAGCACGGTGTCCCGCACCCGGATGATCTCCCCGTCCCTCTCCACAGCCTGGTAGCTCTTGCGCACGGCCGGCTCCGGCTCGTTCTGCACACACAGGAACCAAAACAACCCCAGTGAGCAGGCAAAGGGTGACTTTGTGGTTCTCCTCCATGTGCTGGCAGTGAGGAGCAGCTCACCAAGGGGACAGCACATCTCACAAAAGCCCTAATTGCTGAAATTGATACTCTTATTTCAAATTAAAACACACTTGCTCCTTCCATTCTGCAGGCAAAACCACAATCTTCAGGAAAATCACCTTTCCACCTGCCTACATGGACAGCTGCTTTTCCTTCCCATTCAAAGGCATCAAAAACTAGGTTTGTTTTGAATGCTATTTCTCCAATACAAACATAGTAAGAAAACAAATAATATATGAAATATTTGACATAAGCAGGGCAGGGAGTGGCAGGGAGGCCGTGGCACAAAGCCTTCCTTAGCAGGACTGCCAATGATTCCTTTGTACCCTCTGACAGTACAAAGTAATCACTTTTGGGACTATTAACCAGGGGTTTTTGGTTTGCTTTTGCTCTGAGTTTCATTTCAGAATGCATGAGCAGGAAGGTTTAGCCTCCTGCCAGATCTCCCAGGCAGGATTGGAAGCATCTTAAGGAGATTAACGCCTCGCTGCTCCTTTGGGGTGTGACAGCCTGAGGGATGGATGCACAAGGCCAGTCTATGGCCTTGACAGGCTTCATTCTGGCACAGTCCTTGGCACCTGGACACAGTCCCAAAGGCTAAAGCTCTAAAACCTGCCCTGGCTGCTCCTCTCAGCAGCCCAAGGTTGTGCCATCACACCAAGCAGCAGCACAGATCCTGTCTGGACCACAGCCCTCTTTCCTCCTGACATCTACTGCACATCAATGCCTTGTCCCACCTTCCCAGACACCACGTGGGGCCCATTTCAAGCTCTTATGCTTTAATAAGATGAAGGATATTGCCTTCTCTCACAATTGAAGTGGACTTGACTGGAGCTAATTGAATTCTCTGGCAGGAAATCTCCCATTTTACAGGAACCAGTCTCTGCCCCTGAACGCAACAAATGGGAAAGTACAGACAGGAAATCCCTGGAGGAGCAACTGGCTGTGCCATTATACAAGTCACAAGAAAGGGGATTTTGGGTGCTAGAAAAATTCCACCTGGGAGCCAGTATATGTCTCAGTCCTCTGTGCTCTGGAAGATCCTTGTGGGGCTACAGACACCGTGAGAGCCACCTTATGAGAGCTGCCTGTAGACCTGCCCCTTATAATTGAGGCTACAACAACCCTCAGCTTCTCAGACAGGTTTGCCATACCCAGGAGAAAGTAGCTGGAGGATGATGCCTGTAGGAGGGACTCCCACGTGCCTCAGAGGTGCCACCCTCGTACATACCGGAGCCGGGAGGATCCGTCACCTTTCAGCTGAGGCCAGCACAGGAGCAGCAGGTTCTCCTCCCCTCCCAAACCACACTGTGCAAGGTAACACCAGGGCACAGAGGCAACAGAGCCTGAAGTGCCTCTGCTCCCACTGGAATTTCACCGAGAGGTTCTAGACAGCACCTAGTGACCATCTCCAGCTGGAAGCGAGCCCCAGAACTCCCAAGCCTTCATGCCTGGAGGTGCACAGGCAGCTGTCCCTGCCCAGCCCCAGCACTCAGACACCTACCACGACGTAGACAGCCTTCTCACAGGCCGTGCCCACGGGGATCCAGCCGTTGGTGGCTCTGCGCCGGCTGATCCGCTGCTGCTTGGGGTGGGAATGGCCCCCCGCCGCTTTGCTGTTGGAGGCGTGCAGGCAGCCTGGAGTATTCCGCAGCCCGGACTTGGAGCCGCTGGGAGGCTTGGAGCTCTGAGGACATTCTCGGGCCATGGTCTGAGGGTCAGAGTTGGGGGTCTGCAGGTGAGGAACGGGCTCTGCAGCCGGCGGCACGCTGGGCACGGGACATCCTGAGAGCGGGTGGGCAGGCGACGCGGGGTGTCCTGCCACCGGGATTGTGAGGTTCAGCTGGTCCAGAGACTTGCAGCCTTCTAAGGGAAGGGAAGAAATGAGTCACGGATCTCATCTGGAACATAAAGCAACTACACAGCCGGGACTGTCCCGCACCACGGCCGCTTTTCCTTGAAATCCCCTTTATTGCATTATAGCTGTAAAGACTCTTCAGGCTGTAATTTCGTTTTGCACTGTCACTGGATTGTAAAAGCAAAGCCATTTCCGAGCCTGCGTGTTCCAGTGCTCCGCCGATGACACTGCACCACAACAAACCCATCTGAATCCCAAGTAATGCCAGCCAGGAATACACACAAGGCTGGCCAATGTCCAAAGCAGTTCCAGCCTGTCAATATGTATAATAGAAATAAAAGGCTTATCGAAACAATGGGAAGGATTAAATCATACTGCCAAAAGCAGCCAGCTTCTTTCAAAAAGCCGAATTCTACTAATCAGGGAAAATTGAGAAGATTCTCCAAATTAAGTCCAGAAAGATGAAACAAGGCGGAACACAACCACAAGATGCTGCACCCTCAGCAAAACTGTTCCCTGCAGCATACACAGGAACCTCAGCAGGTTGGAATTTGGCTGACACTGCCTCTCAGAGCATCCCAGAAATTCCTTGCTCTGCTCAGGAGTCACAAACAAGCCCCAACCTGGCCAATGGAAGAACCAGTTGTAATTACGTCCTATCAGCAGGAAAAGAGCTCCTGGACCAACATATGATGCACCCCTGTTCCCTAAACCTGAGACTGTGCTTTTTGGGGTGACCAAAGGACAGCTCCAGTCAGGGTCTGGGAGATGCCTCAGACCAGAGCTTACAAATCTGAAGGGAAAATTCCATCCAAAGCCACACAGCTCCAGCCAAAGAACTGCTGGGACCTCTCAAAGAAACAGGAAATTATTCACTCCTGCCTCCCCACCTTACCCTCCCTAAGGGCTGCAGACAAGCCACTGTGGAGCTGTGAGTGCAAGGGATGCCACAGATCATCCTCATCAATCAAATCAACCAATTAATCAAATTAACCCTGAGTAGCAAATGCCACAGGAGCCCCCCAAGAGTGCCCAGACATCAGGATGCAGGCACTGGCAGGCACAGAACACATGAAGCAAGGAATCATCTCTCAGGTATTTTGCTTACAAAAGCAGCTTTTGAGCTTGAGCTAGAGCAGAATGAAGCTTCACAAAAATCTCTACTGAACGTCAGTGCCCTGGTGCAGAGCTGCTCTTGGTGGCACCCCTGGGACTCCTTCCTTGGTCACACGCACTTCCAGCCGCTCCAAGAGCACTGGCACTAAAGCAGCTCTCACAGCCTGTCCCAGCTGCTTTCCACCACTCTGCTTTCACACTGCCCAAGATCACAGCCCAGTCCCTGGATTTGTACCACACAGACACTGATATTTCCCTATAAACACCTGGAAGACACCAAATCAGACAGACGTAACACACAGCATTTGGCATGTCAGGCAGTATCCCTCTCTGATGGGAGCCTGCTGCTTGCAGCCAAAGTGCTTCTTCAGTTCATTAAAATGCCCCACTCTAGGGAAGGAAAATATTTCAGAGGTGCATAATTATATGAAAATCAATCCCTAACCTAAGGCCCCGTCAGTGTCCTCTGAGACCTCCTTATATGCTTCAATCCACAAACCAAAATCTCAATGATTCCATTGTTACAAGTTTTTAAATCTAAGTTGCTCTCAGGAAATCACAGCAAGGGAGATCTCAGTAGCAGGGTGACACACTAGCAAATACCCACTCCTGGAACTGCTGCTGCCCTTGCCAGCACCAGGAGGAATCACTGAATCCACAGGGAGGGCTGAGCTCTGGAAAATACTCCATCTGCACTGCCTGCACCCTTCTGGCTGCACAAAATCAGAGGCACCAGCATGCAAAAGCTGAGGAACAAAGTAGACTGGTATGACCTCGGGGCACTACACAGAAACTGTCAGGCAAGAACACACTGCTGAGCTGGTTGTCTTGTGAGCACTCCACTTTCAAGAGCTCTGAAGCCACCAGCAAGCCCTGTCTGGCTGCTGCCGTAGGAAGCAGCACCATGACAGCGGGGATATTTCGGGAAAACAGAAATTACACTTCAACCAAACGCTCCTGAGTTTCAGCAGCTTCCTACAACGGAAGATGACAAAGCCTCGCTTGAACCAAAACTCCATCCACCTACCTGAAAATCTGTTCTCAGTGGGTAAGTCATGCCAGCTCCTGGCTGGAACACGTGGTTAGTGGAAAGATCCCACTGGATCTTTCCCACTGCTGGCTGCACTCCCAGCAGCTGGAGAGCAGCCTCCTCTACAGACCGACTGTTTGCAGCACTGTCCAGCCTGATGGCTTTACACACGGTACTGGTGTCTGATAACCCCCACACAGCACTCCACTTTTAAATATTTAAAAAGGTATTTTTCAACGGCAGAGGCAAAGCTCCAAGATAAAGCAGGAAGTCTGAAAAGCAGCCGGGGACAGAGGAGAGCCAGGCAGGTAACAGTGTTTCCATCCCCCTCACCCCTCCTCTTTCCAGTGCTTCATTGTCAGACACGGAACCAAAGATGGGATCAAGAATTCCCAAACTAACAGCGCACCTGGCACTTAGACCACCACAGTGAAACTCCCTACACAGCCCTGCCAGCTCTGATCCATCCATGGAATCCAAAAAGCCTGCAGCCCCCAGCTGGCATCACCAGAGTCTAACAGCAGTCAATGCCTGCTTCTCCACAGGCTCTGTGAGGATGCCTCAGCCCCCAGAGCGAGGTTTTGGGATGGGAGGAGTAACTCATCCTGGTGTGCTCCCGACCCTCTCGGAGCGGCGCAGCGGGATGGAGTGCAGGAACTGAACCCTGCTCGTTTTACACAGATCAAAGCTCAGCCTTAGCTCCAGCGTGACAAGCCGTGAGTCAACTTCTCGCTGCCCAAATCCTTTCACCGATTCTCTGCTTTCCACACCAACAAGACCTTTCAGTGGGAAAAACCCTCCGGGCTAAAAACGGGGGAAAGGGAGGTGGAAGGCGGATCCCTTCCAAGCCGCAGCTCGGCTGTGGAGCTGAGAACCGCTCGCAGAGGGAACCAGCCTCCAGGCAAGCAGGCACCGCGCCGAGCCACCCTCTTCTCCCGGGAACGCCGGCCGGGATTTGCGCGCACTTTGCACCTTACCTGCTGCAAAAGGCATTTTGTAGGGGTAGCTGTTCCGTCCCGTGTGCACGCTGCCGATCCTGCCCTCCGGGACGTGCACCACGCCGCAGACGCTGTAGCTGCTCACGGCCGCTCCCTCCCCGCAGCAGTACGGAGAGCTGCACCAGTGCAGGGGCTGGAAATGAGCACCTGATGGCAAGGAACCGGAAGATACCAGGAGCCCCTCGCAGGTCGCAGCCTGCGACAGCTCCTCCTTGGGATAAATGGAGCAGGGGGAATAGCCACTGTATCCACTTTGGCCATAATAAACATAAAACCCGTTCAACGGAGTCAGATCTGAGGATTCATAGAGACATCCACAATCCGTGTGATTCCCGGGCACAGGCAAGGGAGGGAACTGCTGCACAGGAAAGGAAGGCTGATGAAATTCCTGTTTGGGGGTTGGGGATTTTTCTCCGGGTCTTCCATACTCTGGCTTCATGGAAGCTTGTCCTCCCATGAGCAAAGGCAGTCTGTGGTAGAAGCCCTCCGTGCTGGCATAGGAGCCAGACAGCGACTCGTAGGGGACAGGCTCTGACGTCCCATAGACCCTGGAAGAGTCCCGCTGCTCCCCTTTCCCAAATGTGCCCAGGGTCTGGCCTTGCCAGCCGTGCTGCCCATCCATTTTTAAGCTGGCCACTTCCTTCTTGGATTTGACACAGTTCTTCCGACCGGCTTTGGCCCATTTGAGTGTAGATTTTGAACAGTGGTTCTCGGACTTGCCCTCTCCGTCCGATTTACTCCTCTGTTTCAGGGGTTGGTCTTTCTCGTGGGTCAGCTTCAGGAAGGCCACGGCGTTCAGGCTGGCCAGTCTCTTTGGGGTGGGATGGTAGGAGACGGCACCATCCTCCCTCTTTGCCCCATCATCAAAGACCTCGTCCAGCGAATGCTCACAGCTATTACATTTCTGACTGGCCTCATGCCGGTTCTTTCCTTTCCCTGTTTTCACAGCCGGTTTTTCCAGGGCAGGGCAGTTGTCACCGGCTTTGCACTGCAAGCCCTTGAGGGTACAGTCCCCAGCAGCCTTCCCAGAGTCCCTGCGGAAGCGCCTGCCGGATAACAAGCCATCGTCCCGTTCAAACAGCAGGTTGTTCACCGCCTCCGCGTTCAGCGAGGCCAGCCGGCGCTTCCTGGGCTCCGAGGGAGCAGGATCAAAGTCCTGCTCCGGCCCGGGATAAGTTACCGTGCACTTCTCCCCGGATGAGTCACTCTTGCCCGCTCCCACAGGCTGAACTTGTTCTGAGAACAAAGCAGATCCCAAATCCTCAACCCAGCTGGGAAGGTGCTTTTTTTTACAGCTTGGGGTCTGTTTGGACAGAGAGCCAGCCACATCCTCCAGCCTGGTGAGGAGCACCTTGCAGGTCTTTTTGCTCACCGAGGGGAGCAGCCGCCTCCGCAGCGGGTACGTCTTTCGCACTTCACGCAAACTCTTGCTTTTGTTACTCCCTACAAACCTAGTGGGACAGTTTGGAGCCTCCGAGGCATCTCCATCCCGCTGCTCTGCGTTGGCCCTGTCCATCCTCCTGCTGCCTATTGGCGACGAGGCCTGGCCAGCAGAACCAGCTGGATGTTTTAGAAGGAAAAGTTGTTTTTTCCGGGCATGCGTCATAGGATCAATGTCCAATCCTGGGAATGAATGGGAGAAAACATCTATTAATATCGCTGAGAGGGTCCCATCTCCTCACAAAGCACCAACTGCCAACTAGGAAATATTTGGGGAAGCTTGTTTCCATACAGCGGAGTCTCTTTGGGTGAGAGCCAGTTAAGCCAATTAAGAGACAGGATGCAATCAGTTTAATATTAAGCCATGTAACATGACAGCAATTAAAAACAAGGTGGTGATGGCAAATGCCACAGCAGCTGGGGAAAGCTGGGTCCGGACAGAGAGCTGCTCACCCAGCTCTTCCACTGATGCTGCTCCTAGCACCTTACAAATTCCCATCAAATCTCCAAAATCTGAAGGCTGGTCCAGGGTACAGAGCAGACATAACCCCCAGTCTGTGACTGCCTGCATGTTGATACAGGCAGGCTGCTCCAGTATCATTTTCTGAGACAATTAGGCAAAAGAAAAACAGAAAGTCCACCTACTCAGGTGAAAAGAAAACTTGGGCTATTAAGCAGAGACCTGCCAACATTAATAAATTAAATACATGCAAATCCCTGTGCAGGTTGGAACCTGGCTGTCCGCTGCTCTTGTCAATCCCTGTAGCTGTGTTTCATAGAAGTTGTGGGCACCAAACACCAAATCACGGTGGGCAGAGAGGCCCTAAAGATACATTCATGGCAGGATAAAGAAGCCTGGGCTTCCTGAGTTATCAAACTTTTAATTAAGCAATTCTGCAGTCTGAAGGAGCACACATTAGCATATGAAGCTGTAGGTCCAAGGCTGAGACAGGGTATGGCTGTGTGATACTAACCTATAGACATTAAAAATGTCAGTGTAATTGAGTGATAGTGGAATAGATTTAATGAAGTCTGTCCCTGAGCATCAGAAACAGCAGCAAAGGACAATTACTTTCATTCAATGGTATTTACAAAATAGTCAAATTCCATTTACTGGCAGAAAAGAGCTGATCTTTTTATCAGCATCCACCTAGGATGGGTTTGCTCTTCCCTGCAATCAGGATTCGGGCTGTAACTCCCCTCAATTGACACTGGTCTGCCACTTTTGAGGCTTTTAATTAAAGCTCCTACTGCTTTGGCAGTGATTAGAACAAAGCTCCCGAATTACAAGAACTGTTCATTTGATATGGTTTAATCAAGCTGATAATTAGATTATCTATTTGAAATAAGCCCGATGTGTTTTAATTGCCTTACTTATATATGCATTAACTAAGGGAAATTCAGGAATTGAAACCCGCTGGGGTTTGCACAGTGCTTTTCTAGATGTCATGCTCTTGGCAATGGGTTTTGGGGTGACTGAGTCCCTCCACCCCGTTAAACAGGGTATATCCCATGGCTGGTGCCCCAGGGGGAGAGCTTGGTGCGGAACAATTTATATATGTCCACATTTTTCTTAATGGAAAATCAGGCTCTGGGAATTAGAAGGATCAAGTCAGACAGAATTTCCTCCAGAACTGAATTCTTCTTGCACAAGAGGCTAAACTGGCCACATGCGATCTCTGGAGTTTGGAAGAGGACTACAGTTTTAAAAAATAGATCAGGCAGAGCAGGATTTAGCAGAGACAAAACAGGTATCCTGCAGAACATGCCCTGGGGAGGACAACTCCTCCCATGCTATATGGACCAGTGGTTTCCTTGCAACTTTTATCCTATTTTCTACTGTCCCTGCTGAGAGACTGAGCCTCCAGCAGAGGTGAGAACCCCAAAATAAAAAGCCATGGTTTGCCTTAAACCCAGCATCAGGCACCTTGTTCTTCTCAGGTTTCCACAGGCAGGTGCCTGACCCAGCCTGGCACCACACATCCTGGGGGTTTTGTGCTCAAATGAGTTGGAATAACTGCTGAAAACTGGGTGCTGTAGGTGTGTCTGTTCATGGCATAGATGCTCTAAAGTTAGGAAAAGGCTGGGAGAGACTGAGGGAAGGGGGTGTAAGAGAACTGGGACTGTTCAGCCTGCAGAAGCTTTGAAGTGACCAAATTGTTCATTCCAGCAGCTGAAGGGGCCTACAGAAAAGCTGGAGAGGGGCTTTGAACAAGGGCCTGGAGTGACAGGACAAGGGGAAATGGCTCCACCCTGACAGAGGGCTGGGTTAGATGGGATATTAGGAATAAACTTCCTGTGAGGGTGGTGAGACCCTGGCACAGGTTGCCCAAAGAAGCTGTGGCTGCCCCACCCCCGACAGTGTCCAAGGCCAGGCTGGATGGGGCTTGGAGCAACCTGGGATAGTGAAAGGTGTCCCCAACCATGGCAGGGGGTGGAACTGTTTGAGCTTTCCAACCCAAACCATTCCAGAATTCTATGATTCACTGCCAGCACCTATGGAACAAAAGCTATCCTTAGTGTGCTGCAGTACTCAGAGGTTTTTCCACACCTCTGCAATCACCTGCACTGCGTGGATTGCTTTGTGAGGGGGATGCTCCTGCTCCCAGCTCACTTGGGATCTGGCAATCCCTCCTCTTCCCTCAGCACAACACAGAGACAGAACTTTTGATCACAGCTCAAAACTCAGCCCTCTGACAGGCAAATGCATCATTCCTCAAAATCAGAGTCCTGCCGAGCTTCCTTCCAGTGGGTATTGTGCTCCTGCCAGCTGGGAAGGGAGAGTGGCAGAGCTCTTCATCCTCTATCCACCTTTGTAATGCTTCACAAAGCACAGAAAAGCTGCTTGTGCCCAGAAGTCTCCAAGAAAGTGCGAGACAATGTGGAGAACTGAAAGTGAAGCTACTTAAATCAGAACCACCCATTTATTGCTCGTGGCTGAGGAACTGGATTAATGATGAGAAGACACTGAAGTGCTGGAAATTAAAGTTCCAAGCAGCTCAGACTACCCAGCTGCATCCAGAGCCCACCAACCATTTTAAAGCTAGTTGGAATCGCTACCTCCTTATCATACAATCGAAGAATGGTTTGGATTGGAAGAGACCTTAAAGCTCATCCCATTCCAACTTCCTGCCTTGGGCAGGGACACCTTCCACTGGCCCAAACTGCTCCAAACCCCATCCAACCTGGCCTTGAACACTTCCAGGGATGGGGCAGCCACAGCTTCTCTAGGCAACATTCCTCTGGCAACTCCTTCCTCAAACCAGACTAGCTCTGAAAAACCATCTTGCCAGCTGCTGAACCCAAACCAGATCAGAATAAAGAAAAATTACAACCACTTCTAGTTTCGTGCTAGAATAAAACCATTACCCAAACAGCAAACTCAGGAGAGAGTTGGTGCCTCATTAGCAGGAAAAGATGCAAGTGTGATAACAGCTGCATGTTCTGTAATCATGCAGCTGCAGCATCTGTCTCTCCCTCTCCAGCACTTGATTGCAAGTGAAATTAGAAGAAACTAGTCTGGGACTACCCCTTCAAGCCCCATTTCCTCTCCAGAGCTTCACTACAGAGATGTGCACGCTCCAAGACACGATGCCAAAAGCACAGAAATTAAAGCTTTTAAAGCTCCTAATCCATTTGGCACTTCAATAACACACAAAGAGTTACGACAACACCAATCTTCCTCTCCAAGCACGGCACCGCTCCGACGACTCTCAGCCCCATCTACTTGAATCCTGTCTATCCATTTCCATTGGAACAGCTTATGCTGTGACGACAGCCCCACAACTGTGAGTATCTGGAGGATTGGCTCCTTTCTCCCTCCTGCTTTTGCAGGTGAGTAATTCCCAGAGCTCTAAGGAACATGTTGAATGGAAGAAGCCTTGCAGGAGCTACAGGAAATCCAGATAAATCGCAGCAGCATCAGGTATCCCAGGCTGAGTTCCTTGAATGCCATGCACATCCCGTGAGTGGAAACATCGCCTCCCTCTCAAACATTCAGAAAATCTGTAGCTGTTGGAAGCTGCAATTTGTCTTCCCAGGGTCCAGTCCCAATTTTTCTCCTGAGACTCATTGAAAGCTCCATCATCCACATGCTCTGGAGGAAACTGTTTATACAGAGCTCATTAGGCTGCAGCAAGGGCTGGTTTCTCTCTCATCAGCATAGCTCTGACCATTGTAGCAGAGCAGGATTAAATGGGATACTGGGAAGAAATTCTTCCCTGTGAGGATGCTCAGGCACTGGCACAGGTTTGCCCAGAGCAGCTGTGGCTGCCCCATCCCTGGCAGTGCTCAAGGCCAGGTTGGATGGGGCTTGGAGCAAGCTGGGATAGTGGAAGGTATCCCTGCCCATGGCAGGGGGTGGAACTGTTTGAGCTTTAAGATCCCTTCCAATCCAAACCATTCCAGAGTTCTATGATTCACTGCCAGCAGCTCCTGAAAGCCATGTGGACACACAGCCTCCACAGCTTCCAAAAGGCTTATGAAAAGGGATGTGGGGCAACTCTGGCACAGCCAAGAGGATTTCTGGGAGCTGTCCTGGACTGGGCTCTGCTTCACTCCCAGCTCCAACGCCCGTAATTATGCCCCTGTTGCGAAAGCCTGTGTGTGCTCCAGCCACCCGGCTGGGAGTTTTGCAGCTCGTGTGTGGCCGTGATAAATCACAGACAACTGCAATGAGAGCCCAAGGCTTCACACCCCGAGTGCCAAATCTGTCCAAAAGCAGCAGCACAGGGAGCAAATCCGGCTGGGTGCAGGCCTGACCTGCACTACCCAGAGCCAGAGCTGGGAACATCCCCGAGGAGCTCCCTGGCTGATTGCTTGGGAAGGTCTGGCTCAGCCTTGGTTATCTGGTTTCAGATCTTGCCTAGTGGCAGTGCTCTGTCTGGGGAAGCCAAAATTACATTTCTCTGGCTGTTCTCACACTCTCCACAGCCTCAGCAAGCAGCATTCTCAGGGAAGAGGAAAAGGGAAAAAATAGGGGAAAAAGAAGAGGGGTGGGAAGAGAAGGGGGGGATAAAAAGAAGGGGAAAATAAATGGGGGGTGAAAAAGAGGGGAAAAAGGGGGAAAAGTGAGGGTAAAGGGGAGGGGGAAATGGTGTGGGAAAAGAAGGAAGGAAATAAGGGGACAAGTGGGAAAACATCAGTGGAAGTGAACAAAGTACAAGCGTGGTGGAGAGTCACAGGCTATTTCCTCAAGCTCAAAAACAGGGCAGGTTGTTTGGATAATTAATGCGACATCGGGAAAAGCACATTACTTCTCGGAAAGGCACCAGCTTTCCTTTCCCCTTTACCAATGGTAAGAAGCTGTAACACTGTGTCACTTTGTCAGTGCCTGGCTGCTACTGAGCAAAACAGGCAGGAAATGATGAAGCGAAAAACAAATGTGGGCACTGATAAGTGACCTCAGCGACTCCAACATCAGGCACCAAACCCTGATCAAGTTTGGAGCCCCAAAGCTGGGTCTGGTACGTATTTGCATTAAAGTTTCTGAAAGCAAAGCCTTCACTGAACACCCGTGATCAACACTGGCAAAACCACTTCCTATGGCCTTGAAGAACTGCAGATTTACACCCCCAAGAGCTGTCATAAGCCTTTTGCTTGTGACCCCCAACATAAAGCAGCGTTGTTCTGTGTGTCTGTGGGAAGCTCTGGTGCCTCTTCTGCTCTTCACATCCTTCCAAATCCCACTAAATTGGCTCGAGTGGGGTCAGAGCTCGAGAGGCAGCAACACAGGCAGTTTCATACTCACTCTCTGCAGAAGAGATGCAAAAGCTGTGCTTACCCACAGGCAAAGCTATCCTTGCCTCCCCAAAACTCCAGACCCACTCCAAAGCCAGGAAAAACTGGAAGCAGAGACCAGGATTTGTTTCTGTGCCCTTAGTTTGCTCAGAGATGGATAATGTGACTACCTTCCTGCTCTCAAGAGGGAACGTATTTTCTTTGCCTTTCAACAAGTTAGGGAGGGATGCACCAGGAGGAGAAGGAAACTTGGAATTAATGGATTTTAGAGCATATGGCAATTCCCAAACAGCATCCATCACTAGTGCTTCCCACAGGAACCTCCCCAGCTGTAGCAGCAGCAGCTACCCATGGAGAGCCATGGATAAGCAGCCTTAAGCATGCTGCTGCAAGGAAAGCCCAGGTAAGGCAAAGGAATTCCCTGGCATTTGCAGGTAAGTACAAGGATGTGGGGGTGGAAATAAGGCTGAGCTTGTCTCCAGGCTGACAATTTGATGGAAAAAGATGCTCTGACACTTGGCTTTTGCTGCATCACTCCCCAGTGAACTAGTTACTAAGGTTTCCTTTCAATGAAGGCATTCAGAGTCCAGAGATTAGGCAAGAGAAACATGGGAAAGGATGGGAGGTGCACACTAGACCACTTGGAAAAACGGGAAGGCTGCAGCATACACAGATACTGCAATCCTGAGACATCCCAGGGAACAGCAGCAGCAAGAAGGAAAGGGACTTTTCAGAAGAGCAGGTAGTGCCAGGATAAGTGAGAATGGCTTCCCACTGCCAGAGCACAGGGTTAGACAGGATATTGGGAGGAAATTCTTCCCTGGGAGGGTGGGGAGGCCCTGGCACAGGTTGCTTAGAGCAGCTGTGGCTGTCCCCATCCCTGTCAGGGTCCAAGACCAGGCTGGACAGAGCTTGAAGCAACCTGGGATAGCGGAAGGTGTCCCTGCCTGTAGCAGGGTGTGGAACGAGATGATCCTCAAGGTCCTTTCCAACCTAAATAAATTTGGGATTCTCTAACTATAAAATATCAGATCTATTAAATATCATCCATTTACAGAATTGCCTGTTACAACTTTAAATAGGTTCTGTACAAAGCTGCCACAGCTACGCCAACAACACTCTAAAACATGCCTATAAGTAGTTTGAAAAACCAAGTCAAAAATATCCCGGGACAGCTTTTGCAGACATGTTTATAGAAGGAGCACAAGCTTTGCCAATCAAGGTTTTAAAAAAAATAACCCACACAAGCCCTGCTCATCTGATTTTTCATATATGCAAAATGCAAACTCTATTCCTTTGTGGCAGAAGGCTGAGTCTGGTAAAATATCAATCATATGTCACTTTGCTCAGATAGCTCTGGCACCCTTCCTGTTTCACGGACAAAATGGAATAACAAATTATTCCCAAGACTTTATTTTGAAGAACAAGGTGTAAGGTTTTTCTATAGTAAATATTAAAGCTCTTCTATATATTATAATCACACCCTTCCATGACTGCTTTGGGAGCTTCCTTCAAGCTGCTGAGCTTAAATAATTCAAGCTGCGCCGTGATTCTGTGTTCTACACGTGTGGCTGCAAACTGTGCTGCCTGTGGGAATTTCAAGGGCAGGTGCATCCCTGCCAGCTCCTCTCGGTGTCACGGAGCTGTTACTGCCATCCTATCTCTGGATCCGGATTTCCCTTCTCCTCCCTCCGCTACATCTCTCCCACAAAGGTCTCCATTCACTCTCTCCTGACTGGGAACTGTCAGCACAGCACCCTCAGGATCCAAAGACAACACATTCCTACTCCACAAATTCAAAATTGGCTTTAGGGGAGATAAAAGAAATGCAAGAAATTCAGGGAAGGGCAAGGCATTCCTTCAGTGCGACATTTAACTAAATGTTTGATTTAAACATTTTTTTTCCTTTAAATAATTTTCATCTTATTTTCCTCACCTCTGTGTCCCTCAAAACTACCTGTGACCCATCTCAGTGTCCAAATCCTTGGCAGTATGGCTCCAGGTATGGACTCTAGGAATTATCATCTCTGAGGAGTGCAAAAGACAGCCTGAATTTGAAAATTTAACAGACATGCATGTTTATAACCTCGACTTAAATCTACAGAAGCTTTAAACCCAAGCAGGCAAAGCAAAGCTCTGTTAAAGAACAAGTTCATGTAGTATTTTCAAGGATTCTTGTATTCTGACTCATCTCCAGCTGAAATACACTGAAATACACTACATTCTCAGAATAAACTGCTGCCTGAATTATTTTCAGTTCTAGAGTAAGTACTTCAGACAGTATCATCTTACATTTGGAAACACCTTTCGTTTCTATATGCTTTAAAAAGCAATAGCACACCACTTCACCCTCAGCTGGGTTGTGAATTGTCCATACAGCAAAACAGCTCACTGGGATTTCCTTCATCAAAGGTTTTGATTCCTCTTTCTGTTCAAAGTTTAACAGACATTTCAAAAGAAAAGAGACTTTCTACTTCTTTATTCTCACTTTCTGATCATCACTTAAAACAGCAGCATTAACCCCACACGTTCTCAGCTGAGGACAAAGGTGACAGAGGATGAGTTATGCTGAGCCTTCTTCCATTTGAGAATCCAAAACTCAAGTCAAAAAAAGACTTTACAGAACTTCTTGCATTCCCACTGCAATTCCTGGAACCAAACCCTCTCCTTCCCTGATGTCTTGTAAACCACAGTGCTGCACTGACTGCTGAGCAGAGCTTAAATCTGGAGTCAACTTTGCTGGATTTGAAGTAGAATCAGAAAATCTAATTCTTCCCTGTGAGGGTGGTGAGGCCCTGACACAGGTTGGCGGAATGTGTCCCTGCCCATGGCAGGAGGTAGAAATGGATGAGCTTTAAGGTCCCTTCCCACCCAAAACATTCTGGCACTCCATAAATCAGAGAATGGTTTGGGAACTTCTGGAATAAAAGTCCAGATGTGGCTTGAAAATACACAATTTTTTTTTCCTTCACAAAATACAGGACCAATCAGCACCACAAATACAGATGTATATTCACACATCTTCTGGTGACACAGTTTTAGCCAAGGCAGAACTGCCAAGCCTCCCTAAACCTGCTTTAAACCCTTCCACCCTCTCATTAGTGCCAGAGACAGTATTTACAAATCAGTAACCCACAGAGTAAGTGAAGAAGTTCCACTTCAAATGTCACAACTCAACTGGTTTCATGTATTAGGTCAGTCCGAGGAAATGTAGCGCTGCTGGATGGTGGTGCAACAGCTGACGCCTCCAAGGAGAACAAGTTCTTGAATTCCTAGGGTGTTAGCAGGGAATCATTTAAATTCGGATCAAATTGGATCATTTAAGCCCAGGAACCAGAGGACTCGGTGTTGCCAAAGGTCCCAAGCTGAGCCAGAGGAGCGTTTCTAGGAACCAGCAGCTGGCACAGATCACAGATCTGGTGAGAGAAAACTCAAGCAGTAGCTGGATGTTGTAACATGTTAAAATCCCAGGAACCACAAGCCAAACACAGGCAATTCAGCCACTTAAGACGAGGAGAAGCCCAGCTCGCTGGAACGCTGCTTCCATGAGAGCCCATTTAACTCCCATTAGGAGCTGTCCCAGCTCTTTCATCCCTTACCCACATCATTAGAGGTGTATTTAAACACACACCTTTGCTTGTGCCCCGGGTTTGATCAGTCAAGGCAACAAATACCACCTTCAAATAGACTGGGCAACCTGTGCTGGGAGTGATCTGGTTTATATGCACTCATTAAAGTGCATTTATCGACCCACACGGGCGTGACACCGCTCGGCCGTTCAGAAAGGCAGCGATTAAACACACTCAGCTCTCCAAGCCAGGGCTAGGATCAGACTTTTCCAATAAGGTGGGCTATACAGACCATCACACCGAAATATTACTTGGATTTCACTGCACCTTGCACAGCCAGGAGGAAAACAGACTTAAGAGAATGGGGAATTGTTAAGAACAATGACTAAGTCACACACTTGGTCCCAAGAGCTCTTGGTTGAATGCTGGGGGGGACACTGAACACTTCTATTCTCCCACCAGTGCAGGTCACCACGGAGCAAGTGGGAACTCTAGAGGATAAACCATCAGCTCTCTGGCAAAGGAGCCTAATTACAACTTCCTCTGGGGAACCACAAAGCTTTTAAACAGTGCAGCCTAGTTTTATGGAAATGCCACAGGTGCCTCCAACTAATTTTCAGGAAGGTCCCTTGAAGTCAGGCTGTGGCTTCAAAACATCCAGGTGTACTGCATAGCGGGGAGAAAAGTCCTACAAGTACTGCTCTGCCAAATGATGCTCTGATACTGCAAAACTACCCCCCACATGCTTCCTCCAACCTCGAGGAGAATATTCATTTTAGGGAAGAAAACAGCAAAACTTTTGAGGAACTCCTAGTACTGACAAGTGGAGAAACAAAAAAATAATCAGAATTATCCCCTTCATTATCAGCTATAGGATTTGATAACATTGATTGCACATTGAGGTGTTCAATGCTCGGATCAGAAGGATGGGATAGGGAAAACTCCCCTCATCCATCCCAGTCACCGGCACAGGAGCACAAGGGTAAAAGATGCACACGGTTCAGAGCTCCAGGATTCAAGGAGTGGGGTACAAGGAGACAACGTGTGAAGCCAGACTACGGGAAATGCAACTGGAGAGGCGATCCCAGAGGGATTCCTGAGCTGCACGAGCTGCCAGCTGAAGCAGAGCCAAAGTGGCAGCGGGAGACGCTTGCAGCTACCGGTCGAATGTCGGGAGAGCTGGTAGGAAGTTTCCAGGAGCTGCTGGAAGATCCAAGCAAGCTGCAGCAAGCTCTGCTTTCCCAGGCTATGCCCAGCGTGGAAGGGTAAACAGCTGATAAGGAGGAATGTGCTGTAAAACCCCCCCGAGCAGCCAGAACCCCCCTGTTATCCCACAGCTTGGCCCAAGGACAATCCCCAGTGCCCGTGCCCAGCACACTCCTCCCCTCGGCCAGTTTTGCTGCTGGTTGTCCAAATCTCAGGAGATTTGATCCAAAGAGGATCTGATGCTGGACAACAGCTGCAAAGAGCTCAGAGATGAGGAGTTTCTGCCTCAGATTGCAGTTACAGCGCACAAGGAGAGATGTATCCACGGAGGATATCCCCAGACACCAGAATTTCAGCTCCAGCTATTTGTCACAGTAAAACATTTTAAGGCAGCAGTATTCTTCAAACTAAAATGACAGAAAATATCCCATTTCAGAGCTCCAAAGCTAGCTCCTCACTCCTCATTTCAATAACTAAGATAAACATTTTATTTAACAGCTGTTTTAACAGGTAGAAACACACTTTGCTTCAGAAATCCAGGCAGACTTACAGCCCTGGCTTTCTGCAGAATTTAGACTCTCAGTTCAAGATGAATTCCTGGAAACGGGGCGGGGGAACCCTCATTTCTTCTGAACAGAAACCAAGCACAAAGTCTATGCTTTGAGTCTCCAGCTCTGCTGCTTCCCACCCTTACAACTTTGCCACACATGTGGGAGCACTAGCAGAGCTGAGTGACACTTCCTAGAGGATGCCACAACTTCTGTCAGGTCTCTGCTGTGGTTGACACGGGGTCTGCAAAAGGAACCGACCCCAAAATTACCTCTGGGGCTCCTGCTCAGTGTCACCTCACAGCTTTCCTTCTGTGCCTCAGCTCGAGCTGCGGTGTGCCTGGAAGTTCTCACATCTCTGGTGAAGGATGAGCCCTTGGGGAGCCACAGCACCTGCAGCTTATCTGAGGGATCAGGAGCAAATATTGGAAATTCACCGATTTTCCTGCTCCCTAGGCAAGACTTGTCACAGTTACTGGCCTCCAAACACAAGTACACCAGGTGTACAGCATTAAGATGTTTTATCCTGGAATGATTTGGCTTGGCAGGGACCTCAGTGATCATCCCATTCCAACCCCCCATAGGCAGGGACACCTTCCACCAGCCTAGGCTGCTCCAAGACTTGTCCAACCTGGCTCTCCTAACTTGACCAGGACAATGGTCTTAAATTTGTCTAAACACTTCCCATTTATATTTTTTTGGGGGGTCTAAATACACATATGAGGACTCTTTTGGGCCCATTCACAGTTTGCTTTGTTCAGCTGAGGGCTGGATTGTTTTTTATGTGGCTGCATGAGCTCTCCAGCCTGAGAGAAAGAAAATTAGGACCTCACTACCCAAATCCATTATTTCAAGCATTGAAAGCAGCTTCCCAGGACAGTGGTGAAGTGACCATTCCTAGAGGTGTCTAAGGAATGACTGGACACAGGCAGATGATCTTGGAGGTCTTTTCCAACCTAAATGATTGTGGGATCTACATAAGAAAGTGCAGAGCTCTCCGAGCTGGACTGAGGCCTCATGGAAGCACCGGAAGCCACTTGCCTTTCTTATTTTTAAATACACTATGTTTGTTTTACACATAACACAGGCTACTCCAAGATCAACAGATCTGACCCTCAAGGCCTCCAGACACTGCTCTATATAGGGTTATTACAGTGAACTGGGGTTTAATTATATTTAAATAGTGAAAAGTCAAAGCGCTGCTGCTGCGCTAGCCTCCCTGCCCCTCCATGATCCATTTCTCCCCACTGCCTCCCATGGTTTCCTTGGAAACATATGCAAGCTTAAATTGGATTGACATTCACTTAGTGGACAGATGGAGTTTGGAACAGCCCAGTGCCTGAAATTCAAGGCCGAGCCTTGGGATATGTCACGTTATCAATACAAAAAACAGCCCCCCGAGCTTTGTGGGAAGGGTAAAGATCACCTAATTATTCAGTAACGAGCTCTGAGGTGGCATCTCAGGAAGGTCAGCGCTCAGCCATTGTTCCTGATGAAAGCAGCGGGCCGAGCATGCGACCAGTTTTGTTGGGAGGGAAGGATTTAATTTTTGTTAAGCGCTGAGAAAACAGGGGAGTTCTTAAGCTCATTAGTGGTTTCAGGCAGGAGAACTGCTGCAGATCACACGTGGGCTGAGCACAGACAGCGACGCTCCATCCGCACTGTAATTAAGCCACTTGCATCCAAAACTTCATCCCTAGGTTGAAGTTATTCCTGGTAACTGATCCTGACCCACAGACATCGAAAGGGACAGGGTTTGTATCGCTCCTTTACAGCCCCAGAGGTGTCAGGACTACATTTTCAGGAAAGCTGGCAATTTATTCTCAAGTGGGAATTATTCCCTGGGTCCTCTTCCACTATTTGAGATGAAACAGAACCATAAAGACATGAAAATAGCTTTCTTTTATATTTTTTTTTTTTGAGTTGGTCAAACACTGCTTCCCAGTCACACTGTCTGTCCTAACAGGATTGGAAAGGATTCACTTCTTTCCAACGAAAACACAAGGAAGACAGTAGAAATACCAAATAACTACATCCCTAGAGGTCCCTGATGAAATCCAGAATCTAGGAAGGATAAGATGACAAAGTTCTTGGGAAAGAAAAGGGGGGCAGCCAGCAGGCATTACATATTCCCCCTCATCAGGTGCTCTGCCCACCACATGCTTGGTTATTGCAGGGGCCATCTCCAAGTACTCACCACCTCCAGGAATTAAGGACATGCCACAGAGTCTGGGTTACCAAATAATTGTTAATGAATAAATCCCCAAAATGCCTGGTTTGTTTCTGTTGCTTGTGGCACTTCCTGAAACCTAAGAAATTCCCAGGTTGGGATTTACCTCTCCAATTCAGGATTTCCATACTTGTTCTGACGCCTGGAATTTAGCCAGGATTTTAAGAAAAAATCTTTTTTCTCTGTCAATACATTATTA
Source organism: Parus major (assembly GCF_001522545.3). Lineage (NCBI taxonomy): Eukaryota > Metazoa > Chordata > Aves > Passeriformes > Paridae > Parus > Parus major. Next base: position 3,769,545 of record NC_031774.1, on the reverse strand, counting down.
TAGCTGCCCAATCCTTTTCCTTTACTATCCTGCTCACCTTGGAGAGAGCTGCCCTGTCTCCTTACTCTGAACCTTGATTCAACCTTGAATCCTTCCACTGACTTTGGCTGAGCTGAACAAAGGAACAAACCCAAACATGCCTCTTGCATCTGTTTCTTATGAGTTTTTTATTCATTAAAAATAAACCTCCTGCTGCCCACTAGTTCCCTCCACAAGCCTGCACCTTCCTGCTTTCTCTCCTTCCAAACCATTCCTATTTATCAGTATGTGATTATTGCAGCTTGATCCTCGTTGCCTGCATTTCCCCCGGTGCCTCTCCATCCTCCCTCAGCAGAGACCTCGATGCTCCTCTCCACCCCGCCTCAAATCCTGCTCTTTTTTTTACAGAATTCCCAACCCTGAGCCAGCGAGAACACGCTCAACCTGCCAAGTGCCCTGACAGAGAGAGAGCGCTCCCGAAGGGATTTCAGGGATGCAGCCCTGGATCCATTTCCAGTTAAGATGCTCCTTAGTTTCCCGAACTTGCCCGGCGAGGATGCGAGGACCGGGAGAGCAGAGGCTGCTCCCGGCTCCAGCAGCATCCGCCCGCGGCCACGCTCCCCGCGGCGCCTGCTCCCTCCTGCCTCCAAAACTCAGCTCTGCCATCCTTTCCTCGCATCCCATTTCTCTCCTCCACTGCCGATTTAAGCCTAATTCCAGGTATTCCGCAAGCACTCGGAGACACAATGAAGACGTGCACCGGATAATGCTGTGCTGCGGGAATGCTGGCTGAAGCTCCCGATTTTCCGTGCTTCCCACAGGCCACAGGCAGGAACAATAGAAGGCCAGGCACGGTATAAGTAGGAAGCAATGCCTGGGATCTCGATGCTTCCCAAGCACTGAGATTTTATTTCAAGGATGATAATTCAGACACCGAAAAATCAGCTGCCAGCAAAGCAGTTTTATTCCAATCAATGCCAGAAAAATGCCTGCTTTTTATTTCTAAGAGCCTCGTAAATAATTTGAAATATTGAGATACAGGCAGCCTCTAAAAGCCAAGATCTTTCATTTAAAAAAAATAAAAATCAAGGCTGCTGAGCTGTAGAGTTTCAAAGCTGAGCACGAGAAAGCCCTTCAAAAACTGCTGGAAGAACAATGGGTGCCAGTGAGTGCTCCTGTGATGTGTCTTACAAAGGAGGAAAACCTAAAAATCGTAATTTTCTTTAGTCATACCTTTGTTTAGGAGAACTGGGACACGAGGAATGCAGCAGCTCAGAGCCCAAGCATCATTTTACTCCTGAGCACCGCACGTTTAACACAAATCCCACCAGCTCTCTACGTGCCTTTTCCCAGAACATTTCCATCCACAACAGGGCAGTGCCCAGGGAATACAGCAGGAGAAAAATCCCACCTGGGCTGCATCCCTTTCTCTGGGGAAGGAGGGAACCACAAGGATCCCAAAGCTTTCCTGCTCCCAGCATCACCGTGCAAGCTGTGCCATCCCATGGGATGAGCTGACACCCTGCCGATGGCACCGGACTTGCCACACGTGTGACAGCAAACACCCCTCAAAATCCTTGTGCTGCCAAGTCTCCAAAAGCACTGGGAAATTTAAACGCTGCAGGAAGCAGAATGGCAAACCGAGGGGCTCCAAGCAGCTCTCAGACAAGGTCCAGCCAAACACCCCTACTGAAAATGCACCTCGAATCTAAGTCAGAGCTGCTGAACGAGATGATAAAAGCGGCGTTCCCGGCCGTGCCACGTGGGAGAAGCGCAGCGGCAGGGCCCTGAGCACGGTGCTCCCGGGGAGTGACACACATTCCCTCCCCATTTAATAGTGTTTATTTAGCTGCACGCTACCGGCACGGCTCACACCCCAGGGGGGACTGCCCGCTGCCACCAGGCTCGCAGGGTGTTACATCGCTCATTCCCACAAGCTTTAAGTTAAGGAAAGATACATTGATGCTTTTGCCCATCACCAAGCAGCAAGAGCTCAGCGGTGCCAAATGGGAGCATCACTCACAAATCAGGCCAAAATCAACAGCGTCCCTCGAATTATTTCTTACACACGTGGAGTTAATAACCACCCACCCTTCTACGGAAGATGTCCTGAAATTTAATGTATATCAATAATTAGCAGATTGAAGGGAAAACAACTGCTCCTCCAGGGCAGCCATCCTCATTTTCAGCTACTTTTCTCCAGAAGCAGAGCAGCACTGCCATCGCCACTGAGGGGCTTCCACTATGATTTAACTCAAATTACTCTTTGGAAATTATACAGTTGTAATTTTGAGAGACCAGAGATTTCAAAAAGAGGTTCAGGTTCAGTTGCCTCAGCTGACTGCATTTCTTATATCCTGCCAGCTCTCCATACTCTGATTTTATAGAGGTTTCACCCACATGGCCAGAGAAAAAATAACATGGAACAGATCAATTAAACTGCAATGGTACAAGTATTGACAGGGCCCAAATGAGTTGATTTTAAACCAGATTTATATTTATTTTTCTAAATTATACCCCTGGTTTCTCTCTTTAGTAACTTCAGTCCCTCATTTCACTTTATGGCATGATAAAGTTCTCCAGTGCCTTGTTCTTCTAATGGAAGGGGTTTTTTTATTCATATGAAATATTACTGTGACTCTACTTTATTCTACTTTATTTATAATAAAGTTCCATTCTAAAATAGCAAATCTGGACAATAACTGGACATCGTTATGCCATTGCCCCATACAATCTTGTTTCTTTCTGTCTTTTAAGAAATAAAACGACTAGTATCAAATTTAAGTGTGTTTTCCCCATTTCAAAGATATCAGGTGCCAGTACAAGTGTGAAAGCATAGACTGTTAAATTGTGATGGTCTTCTGACCATGAGGTAACTCATTCACTGAGAGCAACAATCTGGCCATGAATTTAAATATTTTTTTGCCATTAAATACATGTCTTTGGTCTCAATAAAAGAGTAGCTGCCATGCTGGACAGCTGTGATCATGGCCAAAGGACCCAAAGCCTCCAGTTCTCATGCTGAAGCACAAGGAACAATTCCTTCTGAGCATCCTTCAAAAAACATCCCCTGTTCTTCCCTTTAAACACCACCCGCATCCAAAACTGCGACGTCTTCCAGCCTTCACACTTGGAGAAGAGCTCAAGACAGCCCAAATCTGCAGCTAGGAATATAACCAGCTCACCTATGAGCTGCTGGAAGCAGGCACATAAATACATTGTGAGTTCAAGCTGGAGAGCAAACCAGAGAGGCAGAGCCCTTGGATGGGGAAATCCTCCAGGATCGCAGCACATCCCTTTCTGTCACAGCCCAGCCACCCCAGCCCCTGCCAGCTCACAGCTTGTGTTTGAAGCTATTTTCAGCTTTATGACTTCTTTGGGCTGATTTTTTTTGTTGCTGCTGTTGTTGTTTTTGTTTGTTTGTTTTTGTTTTATTTCCCAATCATCTGAACACTGCTTCATTTATGATTACCAACGTGAGAGTTGTGACTTAGATTGGCTGGTTGGATTCAACTCCGAGGTTGTTCTGCTGCTGCTTCCACAAGTTGTGGTTAACTGAGATCCCAGAATCAATAAGCTTGGAAAAGAACTCTGAGATCATCTAGTCCAACCTGTGACCAGCCACCACCCTGCCACCTAGCCCAGAGCACTGAGTGCCACATCCAGTCCTTCCTTGAACATCTGCAGGGATGGGATTTCCACCACCTCCCTGGGCAGTGCCTGACAACTCTTTACATGAAGAAATCCCTCCTGATGTTGAAATGTGGACAACTAATTGGGAGATGCGGCAAAAAAAGCCCCACACAGCTCCTTTGGGATGTGACACTTGCACATCTGAGCACACCTTCCTGTTCTTTGCAGAACCAGATCTCATCATTCATTCATTTGCTTGTGATCTGAACATGGTGCCAAGCAGCGAGCATGCCTTTGCCTACCACTCCTAATTATTTTTCAATTGTTTACTTTGGACAGATTTGCTGCTAAGGGCTTATTTTCAGTGCTGCAGCAGCATTAGAAAAGCTTTTGCTGAAAGGTGGATTTCCCCCCAGACCACGGCCAGGCACTCCCTAAATCAGATCTCCACAGACTGGACCAGCACACGTGTCCCACAGAGCCTCCAAGTCACACAACAGCGATTAACACCACCGCAGCAAACAAAATTAATCTGCATCACCTAAAACACAACAACTTCCACCTCAACAGAAGGAAGAACTTTCCATTGAGGGTGGCAGAGCACAGGAACAGGCTGCTTAGGCTGTCTCCCTCTCTGGAGACATTCCAAACCCACCTGGACACATTTCTGTGTCACCTGCTCTAGGTGGGGATGGTCTCCAGAGGTCGTTCCAACCCTAACTGTCCCATGATACTGGTTAAAAAGCCAAATAAACACTAAGACTTCCAGTGTGGAGACAGAAAGGTGATGCAGACTAACTGGCAAGAAGGACAGAGCACCGACATTTAATTGAATGATTCAGTTGGATGAGAACATGTCAGTGGCCTCCAAAATAACATTTCTGCCTCAAGACACAAGGGTGTGACTGTTTTTCCCCCAAACACCACACTTCTGAGTTGCATTTTATTGTTCTGTGCAACTGTCAGCATCAGCCCCCAGCAAACAAAGCATCCAGAAAGGATCCAGTCACACAAAGTTCAGGGAATTATTTTCCCCCGCAGGCTTGGCGTTTTCCAGCTGATTTTACACCTATCAGTAGTACTACACTTCCCTGCTCTGCTCAAGAAGAACAGCTGGAAAGCAGTTGGAAATGCTGCACTGAGTTCATGAGGAAAACAAACAGAAATCAATGTTTAAATCCAAAACGTCCTGGTAAATCACACTAATGCACGATTTCCTATTGCCAGCAAACATTTAGACAGTTCCAGCTGAAGCTTGGGAATGATTCAGGTAGCCAGGACATGACAAACGTGAAGAATGGCTCAGGATGAATATGTGAGCAGGATATTTCTGTTAAAGTGATCAGCAGCGTGCTGGTATTTAAATCACATTAAGATTTCAAAAGCATCAGTCTATCACGCAGCTCGTGTCACTCTTTCTCACAACCACGAGGACCAGAAGCCTTAAAATAAAACATCGAGCCCCCCAGAACACCACAGAGCCCCTCAGCGTGGAGCAAGCGCTCGCTAATTGTGGCAAACTGATGGACAGATCAATTAACCAGGCAAGCAAAAGCCCGGCAAAGCCTCTCGCTTTGAGGTTCGCCTGCTCCTGACAATGATGACTTCAGATGGAAAGCGAGCACGAGGGGCAGCTGGATTCTTTAAAACAAAACACAACCAGAACCTCTTTCAGATAAGCATTTCGTGGAAAGAGAGAGGGGAGGGGGAGAGGCAAACAGAATAGATCCCAAATGCTCGTATTTTTTAAGTTTTCACGGCTGCTCTTGTGAAAGAGAGGGGATTCCTGTGTCTCCCTGTGCCGGGGCAGGGAAAGGGACATCGGGGTGTGGGTATCCCCGTGTTGGGGCTGGCTGTCGAGCAGCAGCCCGGGGAGCACTTGCTAGTCTTCCCGAGATCTGCCCAGTCACATGTGCTGGCTCCTGCGCCTTGTAGAAGCAGCTGGAAAAGAGGGAGCCAGCGGAGCTGCCTCCATTAGGAGCCACCGCTACACAAAAGGAGAAGAGGAAACAAGCCGTGGGCCACCGGAGCAGCCGGCAGGAAAGGAGAGATGTCCAGAGCCACGGGGAGCGCACGGCAAGTGGGAAAAATCACGATGGAAATGAAAACTGCTCTGCTGTCCCCCAAAGAGGCTCGATGGCACCTGCCTGACAGGGACACGGGGCTCACAGCCCGCCCGGCATCACATCCTGCAAACCATCGGGAACTCGACGGACTGAGCCGCTCAACCCTCAGGGGAGGGGCTCATCTCCCCGTTCGGGCGTGGGGAGCCCCAAAACACCAACCCGCGGCCAGCCCGTCCTGTGCCAACTCCCGGCCGGGCAGCGCCGGTTCAGCTCCGAGACCCGGAGGGGCCGAGGACAGCGGCGGCTTTCCCTGGGAATCGCCCCCGATCGGGCGATGCCGAGGCGAGCAGCCCCTGGGGCAAGGAGCCCCCCGGGGACACGAGCCCCGCAACTCCCCCGGGCCCCCCCGGCCCGGCCCCGCCGCCTTTGTGCTGCCCGAGCGGCAGGGGCGGAGGAGCCCGGGGGGGTTCGGCGGGGCCGATCCGGCCTCGCACCGGTGGGACCGCGCGGGGTAACGGCGGCCCGGCCCGGCCCCCCCGCCACCGAGCCCGCCGTGCCCTCCCGGCGCTTCCCCGCCGCCGCGGGAAGTTCCCGGTGGCCCCGCGTACCCCCCGCCCCCCCCAAACCCCGGGGCGGCGGCACCTGCTCCCGGCCCGGCGGAGTTCCCGGGGGCGGAGGGGCGAGCCGGCGCCGCGGGGACCTCGTGTGGACTCACCGGGAGGCTGCCGCAGGCCCCGGGGGGGAGAAATCCAGCGGCGGGAGCGCCGCGAGTCCCGAGCTCCGCGCTGCTGCTGCGTCAGCGCCGCCGCCTCCTCGGCTGCGGGATGGGGACG
>NC_031774.1:3726419-3762524 GCF_001522545.3 Parus major | reverse complement strand
GGGAGCCTCCGATGACCGCGATTCCCTCACAGGACGGGGGCGTGATGCGGCCCCGCGCGCCTGTCAGGGCCCCCCCCGTGGGTCCCTCAGAGGCGCCCGGGGCGCCCTCACACCTCCCGGGTGTGCCCGGCGCATCCCGGGGGCAGTCACACTTTAACCGAGCCTTGCATCCAAACTCTGGGAAAGTTGGAAGTCCCAGGGCTCCGGCGGGAGCTCCGCTGAGAGCTGCCAGGGAGGAGAGGCAAAAGGCAGAGCGGGTTTGAGCGCCCATCATTCCCACCCCGAGGTGGGCGCTGCAAGGGCCACGGACACGCCCTGTGTGGTATCTGTCCCTGAGCAGCCCTGTGAGTCAGCACCAGGGGAATGTCCCGTTGCATTTTAGGGGGGAAAAAGGCCATCAGGGAGTTTTCAGGTGTCCCAGAGCTTCCTCACAGAACCTGTCCTCTCTGGGACACTCAGGTGTTCCATGGTCTTACCAGCAGGTGAGGCATGGCAGCAATGAGAACATCTGGAAAACTTCGTGTTTTCCTGGAAAAATTAGTTTAAAGCCCTAAAGCAGAGCCAACGAGCCACGGAAGTTATTTGATCAGTATCTTTAGCAGTACCATAGTCTTCATCACTGAAGCCTCTTCATCATTTGCAGAATGGGGTTTTTCCATGGAATCATGGAATCTCCCAAGTTGGATCCACAGGAATCAAGCACCACTCCTAGTACTGCACAGGACAGCCCCAAAATCCCACCATATGCCTGACAGCATTGTCCAAACTTCTTGAGCTTTCTCAGGCTTGGAGCTGTGACCACTTCCCTGGGGAGCCTGTTCCAGTACCTAATTTGTCCTATTTCTTTTAAATTTGGGAAGCAGCTGGAAAGGAACTGGAACATGGAACAAGCAACCCTAGGGGCTCCGGGAGATAAATACACACAAAATGAGGGCGAGACCCTGATGATCTGCTTGAAATTCAACTAAACTGCAGGAGACCTAAGAGCCTGAAATACTTCCTGCCTTGTTTCGGTGGTCCACAGGGATCTTACAAACAAGAGCAGGATCAAGTACTGGTATGATTATTGCAGGATCCAGATGTTACACAGGACAAGCTTGAGAGGAAATTCAGCTATTTGGAGACACTAATTCCTGAAGCAAATATCAGTTGTTGGTGATGGAGCTGGGAAAAATAAATAACAGCTATACCCCTGGAAGCCCTCAAGGTGCAGTGGGGCAACTCTCCTTAAAAACTCTCTGATATTGTTTATGAGTTGGACTTGGATGATCATTGTGTATCTTTTCCACTTCAGCATATTCTGTGATTACCCCATTTCACTGCTGCCCTTTGGAAATGCAACTTTGGATGAGACTTTTCCAGGCTCTCTTTAGTGCATCAGGACATCACTGAGAGACACTCCACAAGCACAAAGGTTCTGTCTCCTCAGACTAGAGCTGCTTCCCACCTGAAAAGCGAAGGCAACTCATAGTGCTGCCAAATTGTTCCCTAAAAATTATTCTTTATTTGAGTTCTTCCCTCTGCTGTGAGCCACAGGAGCAGGAGGGAAATCACAGTGCTCTGAGTTCAGAGCTCTATTTTGGTGTTATGTAGAGCACACTTACTCCAGTTGTTAGATGTGTTCAAGTGACTTCCAAAATCTACCACTTCAGACACCCATAGCTAAACAGAATGATATTTGAGCAGAAAAATGAAGAATCTGGGAATTCCAAAGTTCTGAAACTCCCCTGCAACTCAAGCAGTAAACCCACAGTGTCACAGTGTCCCAGAGGGTAACACTTGGTAAAATTCAGGCTGAAGTTTGATGACAAGTATAATTTAACAGCTGCTTTTTGGGGAAAGTGGAGGTGAGGCCATCTTCCCTCTTCCAGGTGTTTGGAATAGGAGCACATCTGGACAACGGACAGGTTGAGGATGGGGAGCTGCCTGCTCCAGAGCTGCACGAGAGTGTGAAGCACAACAGAGCCATCTGCAGAGCTCCCTCTCTTTTGAGGTACTAATTTATTCTGAAGTGGGGCCTTTCCTCGTCCCTTTCTCAGAGGGATGAGGGGGAAAAATGGGAAGTTAATTGCTGATTCCAGAACAATATGTCTCTGTGTCTGCCGGGCTCCAGCCTCTGTCAGGCGGTGACACAGCTGAGATGCAGCATTTGGGCTTTTTCTCCCCTTACTAACTGAGAAGAACAAACCACCGAAGCCCCAAGATCTTCCTAGCCCCAATTCTGCCCTGTTTTTTGGGAAAGGGATGACATCCAGGGCTACAGACTGCCTGAGCAGCAGCACAGCAAGGATTTTTGTCCCCAACTCATGATTTGGGTTGTGGCAGCACCTTGCTGAGGTTGTACCTGTTGGTAAATGGGGTTGTAAAGCCACATGGCTGTAGGAGAGCCAGGCCAGGAACCAGTGGGGGTTAGGATTGTCCCTCATTGCACCCCTCACCTTCAGGTACTGGGGTGGGACAGGCACACACAGCTGAGCCAGAGCTAAAGGGAAAGAAGGAAAAAAGAGGATTTCACCATTAACACAGGGAAAACAGGGAAAAGGATCTTTGCATTTTCTGACTCAGAGTTTCAGGAGTGAAAACTTTAGTTGTCCCACAGGAGAATGGGGAAGAGCCCCAGCATCTCACTGCGGGTCAGGCTGGGAGAAGGGTGTTTGCACTGCAGGCTCAGAGCTCTCTGACTTTCAGGAACAACTGTGGTGAGTTTTAAAAAGTCACAGGAAATCTGAGAGGAGAAATCCCCCAGCAGTGCCGCAAGGGCAGAGAAAGGGAACCTGGAGCTCTGGTGTCTGTGATGACAAGAGGCTGGCACCACCTCTTTTTAATCCAAGTGGGGAGGCAGTGCATCCCTGGGAACATCAGAGCTTCCTGCACAGCCACAAACCGATGGAGAGCTTCCATTCCACCGGCAGCTTGCAAATATGCATGGAAGCTTAAGCAACAGCCTTAATCCGAGTAAGCTCACACACTAAGAGCAGCAGTGTGGAGGATCCTGTACCGACTGGTTCCTCGGCCGGGCCTCAGGGAAGGACTTGGCTGCAGGGAAGAGCCCGGCTCATCTGCGAGGGGGAGGATGGCCCCACCTTCCCAAACAGCCTCGTGGCCGCAGATGGGGATAACCCCATCCTTGGGTCTTTATGTGATCCCTGTCTGACTATAGTGACAGGGCTGGGCTAAAAAGTCTTTAATTCAGCACATTTCAGCTGCATCCCATGAGGATCCTGCTTTTTCCAGGCATATCCTCCACCAAGAAACATCCCCAAATCGAGCTGTGTGATCCCATCCCTCCTGATGTCTCTGCAGAAAAGGTGCTGGTGCTGCACTTGCTTGCTGGTGAAGAGATGGGTTTTGGTGGTCCCCTCCTTTTCTTCCCCCTTCCAGGGTTAACCCAGTAACTGCAAAAGGCCAAATAAATCCCTGGTGGAGCTCCATGGACTGACTTGGAATTCTATTACACCAAAAAAGCAAATTGGCTGTGAGTGTTCAGGTCTGCAGCAAGCCAGCTGTGGTTACAGAGGCAGCTTCCTCCGAGATTTCTGTTTAAACATCAGCATTTTCTCATTTTTATCTTGGTGAAAACTTCCCCTTTTCCCATTGGAAGAGCCAGAAGGGATTCAGGCTGGAAGAGAGGGCTCTGCCAGGACAGAGCTGTCACACAGGACATTACCTACATGGAAAAATCAAAATTACTGTATTGGTGTCTCAGGGAATCATCTGCAGCTTTTTGGTGCTGTTGCTGCTACAAAGGTTTAATTTACCATTTATTTTATTTTAGTTTTAGAAAAGTTCATGCTGTTTATATCCGATATTGTCTATGAAGCAGCAGTGAAAAGTAAGTTCAGCAAATGAAAGGGGATTGCTGTGTTCTCTTTCTTATTTCACCTCTTATCTTAACACTTTAAAGTGCTTTAGTAAGGGATATATAATAGATATAATATATATAATTTATTGATGGAGGGAAAAAACAGAGGGACAATGAGAATAGCTCAGTGGGGACCAGCACGGTCAGGAAATGAGACTGGATTAAATTAAAGCAGAAAATCACGGGACTAAGGGTTAGGAACATCCCTGAGTGTTACGGTGGATGGAGGTGAATGTGTGTACTTCAGTACATTGCGAAATCAGGATTAAAAACAAGAACTCTGCTTTATGAGCTGGGCTGTGGCAGGGAGTGACAAACTCGCATGCACAGGAAGGATAAATGTCCTGCCTTGCGTTCCCAAGGTAGCCATTCTTTTATGAAGTGTGATTCACAAAACCAGGGAGGCTGAGGGGATCGCAATGCGAAACACATGTCCCAGAAAGTCAAGATGGGAAAGCAAGTAGCAATTATGGGACCATCTGTGCTGTGGGATCGGCTGTGGCAGAACCAGCACCGGTCCTTCACCCCTCTGCATGTTGTTGGGCTGGAGGAAACACTTCAGCTGTGGTCTGCTTGGAAAAAAATCAGTGGGAACAAACCCATGGCTGCTTGTACAACTCCTTGCACAGAATTAATACAGGCAAAACCTAATAAGAAATCCCAAAGGCACCACTCGGCCGATCTGCATTTCCAGAGAAACAGCTGCATCAGCAGGAAATCCTCATCTCTCTTTTGTGTCCCTCAGGTGGGTGGGAGCTCGTGCCAGCACACACAGGCATGGGGACAGGGACATGCCTCAGTGGGGCAGATGTGTCTGCTCCTTCACGCTCCTGCCAGCACAGGGACACAGGGACATTCCTGATTTCCTATGTGGAAAGGAAACGTCATTCCTGGATGCTTTACTGTTTCCTTGTCCCCAAGTTCCCAAAGATGTCCAGCACCCTGAGCCCCACCCAGAGTCCCATTCAGAAACTTTCTCAGCTCTGAGGGTTGTTTTTCCTTCCTTACTTTCAGCAGCTGGAGGCAAGATCAGCACAAGGAGGAACTGATATCTCTGTGGGCTTTTTGTGGAACATCAGCAAAAGCTTCAAAATCTTCATTAAGACAATAACATCTCAGGGTTGAGGGGAGAGACGTACACACACACAGACACACACACACACACACACATATCTGTTAATCCTCTGCCTCATCCCAGGGGTTGGGGGGTAAATTTGGGCTCAACGCTCACAGTCTGAAGCTGCTGCATCTCCATTCCTTGTTGGCCATACATCAGGCACCCGGTGAGAAGGATTGGAGTTCCCCTGTGCAAATCTCCCTCTTTGGGACATGGTTTAGTGGTGGCCTTGCAAGTGCTGGGGGAACGGTTGGACTCGATGGTCTTAAAGGTCTTTTCCAACCTAAACGATTCCACGATTCTATGATAATCCTATTAGCATTAACATGGGCTGTGTGGCTAAATCCCCACATTCTGCACAGAAATTGAATCCCTGAGGGGTTGGCTTAAATAACAAATACTCAGAAAGGGAGAGATGGGGGAAAAGGAGGGTTTGTCCGGTGATGGTGTCTCCTATGGGAAGTAAATCAGGCATCGCTCGGGGATTTGGAGCTGCTGTGCAGAGTTGTCTGTGCTGGGGATGGATCTGGAGGATGTGCAATTGGCTGGGGAAAATGCTGTTCCCTGGGTGGGCAGCACCTCCTTAATTTCCTTTCCTACATCTTTCCTCACTCTTGTTTGATAGCAGTGAGAGAGAAAAAGGAAAGGAAAGAAGGAAGGGTCAGTGCACCTTTTCGTCCAGACCCTGAAACACAGGATGAGATTTGAGGGACAGGGCTGCACAGGGGACAGATCATCAAGCAAGTGCTGGTGCTGTGGGGAGAGCATGGAAAAAGGCTGGTGCAGAGACACCATAGCAGGGTAGGAACAGACATGCTCAAAAAGCTGGAAAACAGGCAGAGCTACCACAGCCACCGATGTTTAGGTCCTTTCCACATGTCCAGTGGCAGGATCGTCCCATGGGTTGCAGTGAGGGATGACGAGGGCTCTGGACAATGGGGGAGCTGCTGCAGAGGAGGATGTGGGCCCCGTGGCTGTGAGTGGCCAGTCTCTGGGCTCAGCCACAGGCTTATCCCAATGTTCTGGCTGCTGCAGCCCTTGCAAAAATAGTCATTAACCCAAATATCCTCATTAGATCCTCATGTGAGGACTTGTAGTTCACCAAAGTATTCCTGCAGTGTGAAGATTTCTGCTCTTTTGAGATACAAAGGTGCCTGGAATAAAGGGAACTTTAATTCAGGAGACCCTGGATGATAGTGATCACTCTTGGCCTCACATCTAATGACCAGTTTATTCCTCAGAAGTGTCCATGAAGTGAATGGTGGCACAGCCTTGCTAGTGTCCCAGCTCAGAAAGCCCCAGTGGGTTCACACTCAGCCTGGAAACCGACCAAACTTAAACAAAGTGGGTTGTTCATACTGTTTGGACAGAGCCTTGGATCAAAACCCATTTATTCTGCTATTACTATTCATTATTCCCTCCAGTGGTACCCTGGATGTTTGAGCTGGGATCTGCTTAATCCCGTAAAGCCCAGCTTCTCCTCGTGCCAGAATGGGGAACAAAGTCATAATTCTCAATTCGCAGCCTCCCAGGCTGTTGCCATGGGAATGATGCAATGTTCCCAATTCCTGGGGCTGCTGTCCTGACTGCCAGTTCAGGTAGGAGAAGCCACTTTCCCAAGGGAAGAGTGCCCTGGATTGAGTGCTGTGCTTTGACAATTAGCCAGGGAAGTTCTGGATCGCTCCATCAAAGTGACAGCTCCGCACTCACCTGGATTCTGAATTGGAAATGAAGCCCTGGGCAAGCCTGACTTATTGTGGGTACATGGAAGTGCCAGATCTGTACCTTGGGGTCCTCAGGTATTGACAGTCATGCTGTGTTCTATTTACAGCTTTCTCCAGTATTGGCCACCCACATCCAGGTCTCATCCCACTGTCCCCAGCTCCTTATCCACAGTGACACCCCAAAACAGGCTTCCTGCCCAGGAATCCACACCCAGGGCTCCTCGCAGCCTCGAGTATGTGCCTGGGCTTCAGCAGGATCTAGTGAAGGCTTTTGAAGTACAAAAATCCCCAAGGGGTGCTGAGGATGCATTTGGATGTGAGAGGCTGGTGTGGTAAGAACTTCCCAAACTTCACCTGAGAACAGTAACCCTGATAAATCCTCTTTATTCCATTGCTGTGGTCAGAGATTGCCCCAGCCCTGCCTTATCCCCAAAACCAGGGGGAATTGGGGCGCTGGTCTGCTCAGAACACTGGTATAGGTTCCAGCCAGGCTCCACTCCATAAAAGCACCTTTCTGAGTTTATGGGAGGAAAAGTTGCTACTGTCACTTAGTGTAAAGTTCAGTTTGCCCTGTGAGAATCCAGAGCTGTACGAAGTTTCAAAGCTAAACTGGGGAACAAAGCAGGTCCTGATGGGAGCCTTGTCCAAACCTGTGGAGATAAAATGGGTTAAAAGTCACCCTCTTTCCCCCCACTTCTTTTCTTTCCATAAACCCAATAAAAGTGAAGCCCCAAACCCTTGGAGATGTCTCCTCCCTTCCTCCTATCCTTAAGACTTCAAAGCATAACCTGAAAATTCCATCAGTGCATGTTTACTCCTATGCCTTGCCCTAAATTTGGGTCTGAGTGGATCAGCTCTGTGCCAAACATCCTTGTGCTGTTCTCTGTCACGTTAGAACCTGTGCAGCCCTGGACTGCCCAGATTGGTGCCTCCTCACCCAGCACTGAGGGTTGGTCCAGGCAAATCCTTCCTGCTGCACAGGGACTGGATTTGGAGAGCTGACCGCTTCCTCTCTTTAAAACAACACCCTTGATCCAGGGAGATTGAACACAGGGGACCAAACAGGAGGCTGGTGCTGGGGGAAGCCCAAGGCTGGAGCTTGGCTGTGCCTTTGGGAGAGAATTTTCCAGCAAGCTGTGCAGCACCGTGGGTCAGTGTCCAGCCCAAACAGCCTTTTGTCCTTCCCAAAATGTCACACGAGGCCTAAAGCCTTCCTAAAGTCAGGATATGTCTCATTTTAGCTTCTTCATCCACACATCCAGTTTCCTCAGCAAAGAGGGAAATTCAAGGGTTTGATGTGATCTCTGTGTGACAAACCCACGCTGGCTTTTTTATCACCTGGTTATCTGCCAGGTACTTCAATAGATCTAAAACCTCCTGTACTCCAGAAGCTTCCCAGGCATCAAAGCACAGCTGAGCACTAAATAATCCCCTTGGTCTTTCTCTTAGCACTTGGGAAGAGGAGTAGGAGTTGATCTCCTCTGTGGGACAGGATGTCTGATGGCTCAGAAATCGCTGGATCCTGAAGCTCTTCAGCATCGTCAACGCCAGATCCAGAGGCACAGAGGTCTCTCAATTCCCTCTAACCTCCCCAGCCAGCCCCTGCCCTCCCTCCTGCTCCTCTATCCCTCCGACCCAGCTCTGCGTGACGATGGAAACTGGGTTAATAGATGAAAGAGGAATTGCTAAAGCAAATATTTTCTTTCCAAAGCTCTCTTCATTAGCTATAAACACAGGGAACCGCTGTGGATAACCAAAGTGTTTTAGAGGGTTGTGGCTCTGTGGTGAAAGCAGGGATTGGGACACACGGATTTCTGATTTTTTCTTAAAACCAGCATTGCTCCAGCACCTTACCCCTGCTTTGTGGCCTGTCCCTAGGGCTGGAGAGGGAACTGTGGCACAGCTCCAGCATGGTTCTTTCTTCCCACAAGCACAGCCAGGGTGGAGGATATCATTAAATCCTGATAATCCCAATTTGGTGGGCAAAGATGTCTGGGCACCTTTCAGGGGACACATCACCCTCCAAAAACAACCCCCTGGCCAGAAAAAAAATTGTGGCAGCAACAGTGGAGCAAGAAAACTCAAGGAGCAATGAGCACAAGATGCTCCCTGCACTTTAACATCCTCCTAAGAGCAGTGGTGATGTATAAATCCCCCCAGCCTTTGGGAAAAGGGAATAAAAATGTGATTTGAACACCTGAGGGGCATTAAATCCCCAGGAGTTTTTCTGACGTCTCTTGTCCTGAGCTGGAGCCAGCTCATCAACCCGGCTTTGCCGTGATTATAATCCTTAATTTCTGATTTTCCCACCTGCACTATGTTTCATGAAATTTTAAAGCTAATGCTCTGCCAAACTCAAATGGCAGGGGAGCAGATGTTTAAGTGCAGCCGAGGATGAATAAATTATGGGGCTTGTGGCTGTATGATGAAGGAGGGAGAGGGTGGATGGCTCCAAATAGGGAGATAATTGATTTAAATGACATTGTCCCTTGGAGTCACCTGGGATCAGCTCCTTGGGCACAGGCAGAAGAGATGCAGCAATTAAAGACACTGGTCTGAGCAGAAGTGACTTGCCTCTGTGCAGACTGTGCTCAGTCTTTCCTTTTTGGCATGTTCTGTGGCTTTCCTACCTCTTTATCCCACCTCAATATCAGGCAGGGAGAGGAAAACGAGGCTGATTTTGGTCTTGGTCCACTTGTAGTTGAAATGAGCCTGTTTGGGTTATCCTGGGACTCTGGGAGGGAATTTCCTGAGCCTTTAAAACATGTTTTAAATGTTTTTAAACATTTAAACACCCACAGAGAAGGGTGTAATAATCATTGATGGTTGGACACCAAATCCAGACCCAGAAGCACCAAACTGCATTTTTAAATCACGAGATGGGTCAAAAATGATGATGACTCAGGAACCCATAGGACTTTTGCTCTTCTCTGCTACAGACAACTGTAGCAACCTTGGGCAAGTTACTTAACCCCTTAGCATGGCCCAGTTTCTCCAGTGGGGAAGATGGTCACCTGGCAGGGGTAAGTAAATTCCCCTGGCAAACCCATAGCTGCCACAGAGGGAAGGATTCCTTAGAATCCCAAGATCTTGCTAATCCATGAGCCCTCTCCTCCCAAGGGATGCTGTGGCTGGTTCTGCTCTGTGCCCTTCCAAGGACCTGCGTTTTGGGGGCTCAGTGCCACCCCTGCCCTCACAAATCACAGCCCAGGGGTGGGACCTGCCTGAACTTGCAGCATTTTTTGCATTTCACCAAAACCGGATTTATTTCCAGCTCAAACCAACCCTGCTGGAACACGTTGGTTTTTCAATCATCTCTGCCTGTTTGTGGCTCTTGGTGGCTTCCTGGCATGAGCTCCATGCCAGAGCACAGCCTCTCTCCAGGTGCACCCTGGTTTCGGAGCAGAGGCAAATCAAGCAAAAAGCAAGAGGCAAAGGATTCCTGCCTCTGAGGATGTTCAGCTCCAGCTGGACCCAGGACTGGTGGCAGAGGAAAGGAGACCCAGTCTGCTGCCAGCAGCAGTTTTGGGGCACTCAGGGATGCTGAGGTTCTGACTTGCCTGGAAAGGATACCAGGCAAAAAGTGCTTGATCCTGCCTATGGCTCCTGGGAGACGCTGCCATGGAGAAAAGAGAAGTGAAGGAGGTTTTCTAAGAACAAAAGCAGCCTGTGGAAGCTGCAGGAAGACTTCCAGTTTTCCAAGACATGCTGAGTAAATATACAGGAGGGTGCTGTATATTTACTCAGCATATATATCTCCTGTGTGCTGTGACACAGAAACCAGTACCAAGTCCCAGGGATATAGTGGACACAGTGATCCTTGCAAAGGGAGTGACATCCCATCTCAGCAGGGAAGTGAGAGCCAGGGCTGCCCTCAGAGCAGGAGATGGTCCCCATAAAGATCCAGGAAAGACCTTACCAGCCTTGGGTTCCACACACCATCACGGTCCCACGAGGGAGCTCTGCAGAGCCGTGTTGGAAACGCTGGCTTTTGGGAACACCAGCCCCAGGTGAGCGTGTTCAGCACTGACACGACACCAGTTCCTTGGGGAAATGGGGCCTAGGGGAGCTGCATGGAGGCTCCCAGTGCTGGAAGCTTCAGCTCTGCCCAAACAAAACAAAATCACCACTGGGGATTTCCTGAGCATGTCTGGTTGGTAGGGATGGGGCCAGTCCATCCCCTCTCTGCAGCTCCCTCTCTTCATGCCAGCCAGAGTACCCAGGTGCTAAATCAGAGTCGGGACCCTGCTGGGCTGAAAAAATAACCATTTGCTTTTTTCCTCTGCATTGCACTGACCAGGCAGCTGCCACTCTTTGCTTTCCTTCAGACCAGCACTGGGCTTGTCCCTCCGGAGAAGCTCTAAGCTCTGCAACAACACACAGAGAAGACACAGGCTGTTTCTAATGCCCCTGGCACAGGTTGGCTCATGGGAGGAGCATCTATCCAATACAGCCCCCTTCACCCTGCAGATACCCAGGGCATGTGGATTATTTTCTTCTCACCAACAGCTGCAGGAAAATACACTCACTCCTGCCCTCTCTTCTGGGAGGCAGCTGCAGCAGAGGGCTTGAAAATCCTCCTCTGGTCAGTCCCAGCTCTGCCACCAGACAGCCCCACACAGGAGGGGGCTGTGCTTGTGCCGAGCCACTCAGCCCACTGAGACACCCTTCAGAAGCTCCCTATTCTCTCTCTGCCCTGCCCCATGTGGACAGTGCTGGGGACAGAAGTGATGTTCCATGGATGAGCTGAGCAGGGTGATTCAGTGCTCATTGTAGAGCCCAGAGAGACTGAGGTGCCTCAGCACCTCTGGGTGACAATGCTGAATGATCCAAGTGCCACTCTGATCCTCGTGCTGCAGGGCACATCTGTCATTGTCCCTACCAGAGCAGGGGCTGTGAGCAGAAACAGCAGGATCAGAGAATCCCAGAATTATTTAGGTTGGAAAAGATGTCCAAGATCATCCAGTTCAACCAGTGACCAAGCCCCACCTTGTCAACCAGACCAGAGCACTGAGTGCCAGGTCCAGTTGTTCCTTGAACATCTACAGGGATGGTGACTCCACCACTTCCATGGGCAGCCCATTACAATGCTGGACAGCCCTTTCCATGAAGAAATTCTTCCTGAAAAATACCATTCCTCCTGCTTGAGGAACAGCAGTGGCCAAGGGCAGGGTGCCCTGCAGGCAGCGCTACTTCAGTTTCAGGTTTGGTGGGGACATCGTCTCCTGCCCATTGTGGCAGCTCAGCGCTAGAGCCAGCAGGGTGGTTTGGGGAGAGCTCGTGCTCTGAAACTCTTCAGCCTCTTCCGAGGTTCAGAATCCTCCCCTTTCTCCTGGATCCCTTTGGAATGACAGATCCTCAGGCAGACCCACACCTCCGGGTCTGCCCGGAGCTCCACGTGCCAAGGGGGAGCCGGCTGCCTTCCCCCCACTGCTGGCTCCCTCCTCCCGCTGGCACTGGGCCGCCTGCCATTTCCCTTTGGCCTGCACGCTGCTCCAGCCTTTTTTCCCCCCATTCAGGCTGACAACTGGGCCTCAGAATCAGCTGCTTGTTGCTCAGCATCAGCCTTTCAGCAAACAGCAGGTGCAAGCGGGGCGACCCTGGGCTGCGCTACAGTAATCCCGCAGCCCCCCGGGCCTCCCTCGCACAATATTGTGCCCTCGGCTCAAGAATGTTTTTGTCTCCCCTTCACAGTTGTGAATTCTTGTATAGACTGAAAAGAAATCTCTTTCTAATCTTCCTGCGAGGCCGTGGCTGGGAGGAGCGGGTGCCTCGCTGCGAAGGGAGCGTGGCCGGCACAGCTGTGCGGGAGGAGAGGGCAGCTGCCGGCAGGGACACAGGGATAGAGCGGCCGGGACGCAGGGACAGAGCGGCCAGGACACAGGGACAGAGCGGCCGGGACACAGGGATAGAGCGGCCGGGACGCAGGGACAGAACGGCCGGGACGCAGGGACAGAGAGGCCGGGACGCAGGGACAGAGAGGCCGGGACGCAGGGACAGAGCGGCCGGGACGCAGGAATCGCGTCCTTTCTGCCTGCATCCGTGACAGCCGACACACGTGGCTCCGTGGGCTCTCGCTCCAGCCTAGGAAAGAAACCGACTCATCACCCAGATGAGCAACACGGAGGTGACAATGCAGCAGGTCCCTTATCCGGCGGCGGCGTTGAACCGCAGCGAGCGCTGACCGGAGCCCCGGGGAGGCTGAGGCGAGCGGGATCCTAAACACACAGGGATTTTGAATAACACATCGTACTGGGCTGCAGGAGGGAAGCGGGAGGGAGGCTCGTGAACAAGGATGGAGCATCACCGTAGGGCTTGGCTTCAGCACATCTCTGTACAGTGAAATCAGGACGCGATGACACTTTCGTTATGTGTCACCCTGTACTGAAATTGCTCAAAGCCCTGCACGGCAGGGAAACACCATCCTTCCCACAGGTTACCAAAGCCTCCCTTCCGCTCCTGGACCAGCTCCACAGGCAAGAAACCACATCCTCTGTCCCACATACACATGAGCACACTCTCGTGCTCGAACTCCCCACTGCTCTGAAAGCAGGAGGGACAGGCAGTGGGGCAGGGCAGGGGACAGAGGGGCTCTCCAGGGAGCTGCTGAGAGGGAGCCTGTGGTCCCACAGCAATGCAGTAGGCTGGAAATCCCATCTGGCAGCCCCAATGGAACTCAGGACATCTTTTTGGGGAGGTAAACCACCACACCCAGGTCCCTGTGGAGGATCGGGGAGAGCCACTGCCTTGCCTGAGGTGCTGTGCAAGCATGAGTTCCTCTCCCACATCCTGTACCTCTTGGTGTGGTTTGACCTCACTTGACAAGGAAAGATTTGCTTTAACCACAGTCCAGCCCTGTGACGGGGCCGTGGCTCCCTGGGCAAAGGGGCTGTAAGCCCAGCTGGCCCCACAGACCCTCTGCAGCAGTTTCACCTCACAAACAGATTTTAACTCTGTATCCCTGGTGTGTTCATAAAGCAAACAGTTCTCCCATGCTGTAGGCAGCCCTACAAACACAGCCTCTGTTTAAACTCAAGCTTTGTCCAAAATTGGAAGGAGCCGTGGTCCCTTCTGCCCTGAGAAGCAGAAGGCAGAACACAGGAGATATCCAAGCCCATCTTCCCCACTGTATCTTCCACTTGTCCCTCGAGTTTCTGGATCAAACACTGGCAGTGTCCCAGCTCAGCGTGAGCCCAGATTTTCTACCACAAGCTGATTACCGAGTCCAACCTGTGCCCAACCCCCACCTCGTCACCCAGCCCAAAGCACTGCGTGCCACATCCAGTAATTCCCTGGACACCTCCAGGGATGGAAACTCCATCACCTTCACCTTCCTGGACATCCCCTTTCAGTGCCTGTCCACTCTTTCTGTAAAGAAATTCTTCTTAATATCCTACCTACCTGAACTTCCCCGGTACACCTTGAGTCTATGCCCTCTCTTCCTGATACTAATTTAACCTCATTCTGAATCCCACACTGCTGAAATAAACTCTGTTACCTTGTACCATGGGTTTGCACGGCCAGGTTTTGGTACCCAGAGGGCTACAGGGGTGGCTTCAGTGAGAAGCTGCCAGGAGGTTTCCACACATCCAGCAGAGCCCATTCCAGGCAGCTCCAAGATGGACATGCTACTGGCCAAGACAAAGCCTATCAGGAATGGTGGTGAACCTCTGGAATAACATACTTAAGAAAAAAACTCAACTTATTAGGCAGATAGAATTGGGTCCAGACAAGAGTAGGGTGAGAATATGTGAGAGGAACAGCCCTGCAGACAGCAAGGTGTGGTGTGGTCAGTGAAGGAGGGGCAGGAGGTGCTCCAGGTGTGAGCTGAGATTCCCCTACAGCCTGTGGTACAGAGCATGGTGCAGGAGTTTATCCCCCTGCAGCCCATGGGTGTGCAGAGATCCACCTGCAGCCTGTGGAGGACCAGGGAGATGCCTTACACGAATCTGTGAGCCTGTAGGAAGCCCAGGCCTGTACAGGGACCTGCAGACCCATGGAGAGAAGAGCCCATGCTGGAGCAGGTTTCCTGGTAGGACTTGTGAACCTATGGGGGATCCACCTTGGAGGAGGCTGAGTCTGGAGGACTGACCCCATGGAAGAATGACCCACAATGCAGCAGGTTGTGAGAAGTTCATGGAGAGCTGTCTCCTGTGGGAGGGACCCCATGCTGGAGCATGGGAAGGGCTCCTCTCCCTGAGCAACAGCAGAAACAGCTTGTGATGAACTGACTGTAACCACCATTTCCGTCTCCCTGCGCTGCTGTGGGGGGAGGAGTTAGAGCAGGGAAGGAAGGAGGGTCGGGTGGGGGGGAAGATGTTACCTCATTATCCTGCTCTGATTTTGTTAGTAATAATTTCAATTAACATATCAAATTCAAGTCAGTTTTGCCTGACAGTTTTGGGGTGAGGGATCTCTCCCAATCCTTATTTCTACCCAAGAACCTTTGTTGTATTTTCTCTCCCCGTCCAGCTGTGGAGGGCAGTGATAGAGAGGCTTCGGTGGGTGCCTGGCACCCAGCCAGGGTCAACCCACTGCATACCTTCATGAATAATTCCCCCCACTGTTCTCCATGCCTTCTCTGCTCAGTGGCCAGCCAGCTGCAAAGAGGGCAAGGATCTTGAAAAGCAGGAAAGATGCAGCACATCCAGCCCTGCCACCAGCCAAATGCTGTCAGGCCAGGGCAATTTCCATCACATATCCACAGCAGAAACCATTCGGATGATATCCAGTGGCAGAGCCCCCTGTGTTTTCCCTGCTAGCTCTGCTGCTCTCCAGAGGAGCTAAAGCACAGCCCGCATGATTGCTGTAAATGTTATTTCTTTGAAATGAGAATTATGGGGAAAAGCTGTGCTTGGGAAGACAGAGGGATAGGCAGGGAAAGCAACACCGTAGCTGCTGCTGCTGCCAGCCTGGATGTGCTTTGGTGGGTACCAGAGCCTGCACCTCCCCTCTGCTGGGGCCCCCCCAAGAGCACAGGCCACAGCAAAAGCTAAATTTATTAGTATAGTATAAAGAGTAACCCTCATTTCTGCAGAAAAGCTCTCCCATCCCTTTTCCCAAGGCAGCTGCTGTGGAAGGGAGTGAGATTTGAATAACACAACCCTACTGAGGATTTATGAATCTGTCCCTGCCCCTGTCCCAAGATTTGTTAGATATCGATTCATTTTACCTTCAACTCCAAGGTGCTGATCAGCCTGGAAAGTGAAGGTGTTATTTATTATCTGTATTAAAACCAGACCTCTCCAGTGCTGAAGGACAGGTTTAAAAATCTCTGGGTTCCTTCCACCTTAGAAAACCTATATTTAACAATCTGAATCTCACACCATCCTCTCATGGCTCTGACACTCCTTAGAAAAGTTCCTCTGTCAGAAATGGATCCAGGAATCTTTTTGTGATAAAACATCAATGTCAGGTCACATAACTAAATTCTTACCTCTGTGGACAGCAATGCACCGAGTATTTCCCATATGAAGTGCACCTCAAGGTTCAGTTCCACAGCATTTCCAGATGCAGCTCAACAAAATATTCCTGACAAAGCACCTCTGTCCACCCTCTATCCAGAGACAGGCTGGAAATTAAACCCTGGGACACTTCCTGAGTGACAGCCACCCACTGAGGCAGAATAAATATGAAGCTTTAGAGGAAGGTGCTACCACCAGGACTTCAGAAGCTCTTTCTGGCTCTTTGTGACTTTTATAAACTCTTGGGGACCTACCTGGCAATTAATCAAAGTGAACTGTCTTCAATCTGTGGCATTTTAAAATTCTGTGTTAGTCTACTGTCACCTGGTAATAGACAGGAGTCAACTACAACCAAAAAAATACACACAGCTGAAGGTGAGTTTTGTTAAAACTGCTGAGAAAAAACTGCCAACATGGCAACTGTTTAATTAACTGCTCAATCACATTTCCAGCAGCCCAATTCAACTGGTGATTCACACTTAAAGGCTGGCAGGGTGCTGTGCAATTTCCTTTAAAAAGCCGGTTAAGCCCCGATTTGCTGGATACAAGATGCACTGAGATCACTCACAAACACATTGCTCAGCTGCCTGGAGTTGGAGTGTGAGGACAGGCTTGGCCAAAACCACAACCTTCAGAGGGAACCAAGCCCCAAAGAAGTCAGTTCCCTTCTGCCTGCTTCATTCACGGATGCCACAACACAGCTCTGATGTGTTAACTGTCCCCAGAGTGACGGATGGTGACAACCCTGAGAGAATGATCTGGTGGGAGCAGTCAGTCAGCACAGCAAGGACTCAGGCCTGCACCCAAATAACTCCAGAAGCAGCCAGTATAGGAAAGAAATTCTGCAAAGAAACATGCATGGGATTTAAAGAGGTTTTAGGATTCAGCACCTAAAACGCTGCTTGTGCGCAGATGACTTTAAACGCTTATGATTGCAACCCCACAATGTGGTTGGTGTCAAGTTCCTAAAATGGAAGGTATTAATCCCATTGGAAGGTGACAGCAGGAGGTTTCACCTTCCAATGGCAATATGCTAAATTCCAACTTTTCAATGGCACTCAGGGCTTTTTGGAAAGAACAAAGTTGTTCCCTCATTGTTCATTTTGGTGGGTTTGGGTTGACTTTCTGTGTGCAGGAGTGGCTGCACATCCTCTGCCAGCCTGACTGGTGGGGGGATGAACCTCTGCCTTGCAAAGCTGAGAATCAACAGCTCATGAACACCATGAATAAGGATGATCACAAAAGAGAAAAAACCCTTCTCCTTCCATGTACCCTCTGATTCATTTTGTCCAAGCCCAGTCCAGCAGCATCTGTTCCCAAAGCAGGCAGAGGGGACTCCACAAGTGACGATGCTGGAATGGCAGGCAGGAAGAAGCCGAGTTGTGCGCTCCAGCCTCGCGGTCAAGGCCTCGTGGTGGTCACGGTGCTGCCCTTGCACCGGTGGCGTTACTTGAAGATGGCGTTGAAGGCCCTGCCGATGACGAGCCTGCGCACCTCGCTGGTGCCTGCCCCGATCTCATAGAGCTTGGCGTCGCGCAGGAAGCGCCCCATGGGGTAGTCATTGATGTAACCGTTCCCACCTGCCACACAAAAAGCCACAAGTCACACCCTGATTTCAGGGCTGAGGGTGGGACAGCAGAGAACAGAGACAGAGGGAAACGCTCCTGCACTGTGCTTGGCTCTGTCCAGCCATCAGTGACTCACCCAGGCACTGGATCCCATCCAGGGCCACCTGTGTCGCACACTCTGCTGAGTACAGGATCACTCCAGCGCAGTCCTACGGGACAGTCACAATGGGACGGTCAGGAAAGGTGTCACCTGCCCATCTCCAGTCCCTGTGCTGCCCTCACGCTGCCATCTCTCTACAGATACCTGCTAAAAACCTAGAACTACTTGATCACAAAGTACAGGGACAGGGAGCTCCAGCAGTGTCCCTGTTATTATAGAACACTCACAGCAGGTCTGTAAAGGCCACGTGAAGACAGAAGAAGGATAAAAATAAGAAGTGCACCAGAGAAGCTGGCTCTCTCACAAAGGCACATCAATCCCCCAGGAGACCAGTGTGATTTGCTTTGGGATGCAGAGCTGTGTTCCCATTATTAAACATTTAACATCCTCCTCTAACACAGGTGGGGGTGACAACACCTGTAACAACTGCTACAGCCCTTACAACAGCCAGGACTTCTCTCCGGGCTTCCAATAAACACCCACTGATGCTGCTAAATCTCTTGCCTTGTAGAAGGAGGCTTAATTTTAATTTGTGAGTGAAAAAAGGTACTTTAGGTGTGAAAAAAAGACCCTTTGGGCTACAGGGACTCATTGTACAGAGGCTCCCCCCAGCTGAGGCTCTGGGACTGGAGGAATTGCCCCAGGACACACAGCCCAGGCAGGAGTTGAGCTCACCTTGGGGTTGAAGTGGCCCTGGTCACAGGCTTTGGCCACGTTGTAGACGTACTGGCGGGAGGCCATGAGCCGCGTGTACATATCTGCCATCTTGCCCTGCATGAGCTGCACGGCCCAAAGACAAGGGACATTAATTAACACGAGTGAGCAGGGCCACCTGCTCCCCAAAATACCTCAGAAAAACTAGACAGGGGAGGAGATATGGGCCCAGCAGACATGAGGCAGCTGGAGATTCTGTTAATTCACAGACCCCTAGACATCAGCCACAGTCCTTCACCCACCAACAGCGACCTCAGGGGAGCAGCAGGCTCAGAAGTCTTTTCACCTTCTCACCACACCTAGGATTTTTTGAGTTGAAAGGGACCTTAAAGTTCATCCAGTTCCATCCCCTTGCCATGAGCAGGAACCTTCCACAAGCCCAGGTGATCATTTTAACATCATGCAGCCCCAGCACCTTCTCCATGCAAAGCCCTCGCCACAACAAAGCTCTCAATCTTTTCAGTTTTAAAGAGAAAAGAGGACAAAAATTCCCAATTCCTATTCTGCCTCACCTGGAAGTGACCAATTTTCTGTCCAAATGCTTCTCTGACATGCAGGTATGGAATTGCATGGTCAAGAACAGCTTGCATGAGCCTAAGAAGAGCAGAAGGAAAAGGGAAACAGCAGAACTTATTACTTAATAATGATTTAACTTTGGAAGCATAACCCAAGGCAAAAAGGTTCTCATAGCTAAAGTGATATCCTGCTGTCTTCCTACAGCTCCACTCAAACAAGGCCAAGAATAAAATCCAAAGGTCCCATATTTCTCCCCAGTGTTCTTTTAGGACATCCTGTGGGAAGCTCTGTCCTTTTAATTCAGGGGACTGAGAATTGAAGAGCTTTCTCACAACCACAGCCAGGACAGTTTGTGCTGCCTCTTATCTCCACAGCCCCTCAGCTCAAGGAGTACCAGCCAACATCATAAAAAAAAAAAAAAGCACAGGTAAGAACAAGGGGGGGAAAAAATCCTCCTGCTGCTTTGTGGAAGTTGGTCTTTCCACAAGAGGATTAGCCCAGAGAGACCACTCGGGAGGACAAAAGGACTGTGGGGTGCCAATAATTACTGGGGAGCTTAAGGATTGAATAAATGAAGAATAAACCAGTTTGTGAGTCTCTGGACAGAGTGTTAGATTCTAAGGAATTGATAACACAAACGAGCTGGTTATTCCCTGAATAATAACATAGGGATACACAAGCCAGCAACTGGGGACTGAAGCAGATTTATATCTCTGGAAATTTTTTATCAAGACTGAACATTTCCAAAGCCTGCTCTGAAGGGTCAGTGGACACTGGCAAGCAGACTTGCAAACATTATTTCTGGCATTGCTTCTCTCATCCCTTGCTCCTTGCAGGGGGGTCCACAGAGATGCTTGCAAATTGGAAAACCACTGCATGAGGAGCTGAGAGCTCAAGGATGAGGCAGAGCACATTTGAGTGAGCTGTGGCTGCTGAGAGGGCCCTGAACACTTCCAGCAGAATCCAGTTGAGCAGCTGTGCTGGTGCTGGAGTTTTGTGCTGGTTTTGACTGGGACACCCAGCAGCCACACCTTGCACCTTGCTTGCTTCCTTCCTACCTCTGACCCAGCCTCTCCTCTTCTGCTGCCCCAGTAACCCAGTTCTCCATCCAGGATCCACCCTACCAAGAGCTGTGGGCCCCAAGGGATCCCCATCAGGCTTGGCCATCACCAAGGACCCTTCTGGCCTTACAACCTATAAAAGATGACAAACCCTTACCCCAGGGGGCCCCCGGACAGCACGAGCCTCTCCAGGTCCAATCCACTCATCAGAACGTAGACTCCTTTGCTCAGTGTCCCCAGGACATTTTCAGCTGCAAAGAGCAAAGGAAATATGATTTATTTATCTGCAAAACTCAGACAAGCTGCTGAGGGCCTGTATTCACTGGGGAGAGTAGCAACCTGGGCCAGTGGAAGGTGTCCCTGCCCATGGCAGGGGGTGGGACTGGATGACCTTAAGGTTCCTTCCAGCCCAAACCATCCTGGCATTCTATGAAAAATGACTGAACAGCCTGAACCATTTCCTGGAAAAAACTGTTTCAGCTTCCAAAGCCAAAGATCAGAAGGAGCATTAATGGCCACAGTGCCAAGTGCATTAACTTCCAACCCTGCAGTGATGTGCTTCTCCACGTCATCATCCTCTTTCCACGAGAACATGCTGCTACCTGTGGATGATTCCTGGGACATGATCAGAGCACTGGGGCCTTTATGACTTCAGGGTGGAGGGATCCAATACACTTAGAAATGTCAGACTTCACTGAAACTTTTCCACTTTAGCTTTTGAAGGTGTATATGGGGAGCAGGAGAGCTCCTTGCACTGCAAATATGCAATTAGGATTTTTAGGGTTCTGGATAAGACATCTTCCCCATTTGTTCTAGAAAGCCTAGAATTTTACTATCAACAAAAATTGCCACTGGAATAACAAATATTGCTATTACAGAGGCCTCTGCTGTATTAACCAGCGGGGAAAGGATGTCCATTTTCAGGCCCTGACCCCAAAAGAACTGAGAAATGTTACAAAAGCCTGTTGCAATGTCTGCAGTGAAAAAACCTTCAGAGCAACGTAGCTCACCTCCATACAAGACAAGAGTTCTAATGGAAACAAGTTTCTTGGGAAGCCTTAGCAGAGCTTTGGAGAAGCAGTGGTTAAGAATTAGGTCCATGAGGGTGAAAGAGCAGTGACCTGACAAGTGATGTGCTCCCTCCCTGCAATCCAGCAGATTGCACTTTTCCAGTTCCACCAGCTCCCTCAGAGGCTGCCAGAGAGCAGATAAGCATCTGCAAAGCCCTCCAGGTCACAGGCTGAACATGTGTGTAATTAGTGATCCAATTTATCTGATCAAGAAGACAGGAAACCACCATCATTTGAGCTCAACTCACCAGGGACCTTGCAATCTTCAAAGATCAATTCACAGGTATTAGACCCTCTCATTCCCAGCTTATCCAGCTTCTGGGCTGTCCTGAAACCTGGCATTCCCTGCAAAGTCAAGGCAGTAAAAATACATTTCACATCTCAGTTCTGAGAGGCTAAAGAAAATCTCGAGATCTGTGAAATTCCCCTGACCACAGGAACATGTGTAGGGTGCTAGGAGGGAGATAAAGTGACCTCAGAAAGATCAGGTCTAAGTGCAAGTGCAGAGAAAACAAATGGACAGAGAAACACACACATATGAACCCTGTGTACTCATTTTCTAATACACATAAACAGCAAACAAATAAATTATTTGGACAGCTGCCAACACAGGCTCTCCTACAGCAAGGGCTGGAAGCTGTGCCAGTAACTGAACTATTCAAATAATGAAGTTATGTCCATCAGAAGGTTTACTGATTTCAGATTTTATTTTATTAAAGCTTCCTTTCCTGACTGAAAGTCAGAAACGTAGTTTGTCTTTGAGGAAGAGGCTGGCAATTATGGAAAGAAAACCAGCTGACTTCCAAATGAGGCAGTTAGGATAAAGGATTCTGCTTTCAAACCCTGTGGGAATCAGTAAACCTACCTTCTCCACGATGAAGGCGGTTATGCCTCGGGAGGCCGGGACAGCGGTCATGTCGGTTTTAGCGTAGACGATGAGAACATCTGCGTCCGGCCCGTTGGTGATCCAGAATTTGTTCCCATTCAAAACAAAGTAGTCTCCTGGAAGCCAAGAGATGAAATCTGTTAGCTCATGACAGCAACACTGAATTACCACTCCATTAACTCCCTAACAGGCTTCCCAGAGTCACTTAGGTTGGAAAAGATCTCCAATATCATCAAGTCCAACCTCTGGTCCATCACCACCTCGTGAACCAGAGCAGATCACTGAGAGCCATGGCCAAATGTTCTTTGAACACCTGCAGGGATGGGGCCTCCAGCACCTCCCTGGACAGCATGGGACAGTCTTTACCTTTCTTGTCTGCTTTCAGCTTCATGGACACAACATCAGAGCCAGAATTTGGCTCGCTCATGGCTAAGGCTCCAATGTGCTCCCCGCTAATTAGCTGGAAGAAAAGACAGTATTAGCAAGAGATGAAGATCAGCAGCATTGTGTTTGCTCTTTAGCTCCCCTCTGCCTGTTTTCCTGCACTGAACCTCCACAGTTTTTGTTCTCTGCAAGAACTCAAAGGAGAGCTGCTGTTCCCAGCACAGCACAAGCAAGGAGCTCCCTTGCCCTGTGCCAAGGGAACAGAACCAAATCCCGGTGGGATGAGAAGGGTGACTCAGCTCTGTCTGAGCTAGACAAGCACAGCCCTGCTTGCACAACATATGAGGAAGGTGCCAAGGAGCCATGCAGGCAGCCATATGCCTGTCCCCTGCTCCTGCCTGGGCTTTCTGCTGCTCTTTTACGCAAACAGGAGCCGGTGAACACAAATGGCCAACGAGGGGGTGAAAAGGGATGGGAAAGTTCTCTATGATGTTCTCATAGCCCAGTCCCCCCACACTCACCCCACAACAGCAGATGGACCCTCTTCCTGCGCCTGCTCACACCAGGCTCTGGCAGAGCTGGTGCTTCCACTTCACTGTTATTTCATCCCACCCTTTCCTCCTTGCCTTATTTTTTCCTCCCTGTGTACTTTCTTCTCCTCCCATTGACCTCTACTTTTTTAAAAAAAAAGCAGACTCAATGCTTAAGATATGTTCAACCAATTCAATCCCTCAGTGCATTGCTACAGAAGTCCCCATGAAGTGTTCAAATCCAGTTAAGCATCTTTAAGTGCTCTGTCAGGAGCCAAAACAAGTCAGAGCTGAAGTGACTTCACATCTCATTGAAAGGCAGAGAATGAAGCATGAAAATACACCTGAGGAAGGAGGACAATTTGGGGTTACACATTTGCAGGCTGCATAGTGCTTTGAGGAAGTGATACTGCACTTTGCACGTCCTTTAAATCAAGTTTCTTGTGCTGATAATTTCACTGATAATCTCAGTAGCTGGGATTCAATGTGCTCATTGTTTTTACATGCATTTAAAAACTGAAATCTAATTAATGCACTTCTGAGTTACAACATCAATGCCCAAAGTGATGATGAAGTTTCACATGTAGTTAATTAACAGCCAAAGCAAGCATTTGGGCGAGTGAGAAATGAAGAATATAAAATAAGAAAGGAGTGACTTTCATTCTCAAAATTATTTGGGAATTTAAAAAAACAACCTCCAGTTTCACCTCAAAGCCTCCCTTAGTAACACAGCTCCACAGAGCTGGGCTATGCTGCCTGCAGACAAGGACCTGGGCATGGGATGAGGTCAATAGGGATTAATAGGACAAAAATTGACAGGCTAAGGAAGGGCAATTTAGCAAGTTCAGTACTTCCTAAGGTTTGGTCACCAAAATCTGCTGATGTTTAAGATGTCATCCTTGCAGCCAGAACCTAAATGCCTTCCAGTGTTGCCCCTCCTCCAGCCAGATACCTTGGGCAGGTACTTCTGCTTCTGGGCCTCGTTGCCGTTGCGCACGAGCTGGTTGATGCACAGGTTGGAGTGGGCCCCGTAACTGAGCCCCACGGACGCTGACGCACGGGAGATCTCCTCCATCACCAGCACGTGGTCCAGGTATCCCAGGGCAGATCCACCGTATTCCACTGGGAAGAGAGGAAAAAGCTCATGTTACCCACCATGTGCACAAGATCCCGGGGCTGGGCTCAGTGTCCGGTGAGAGCCAAGACACTGAGAATGCTTCTGGGTTTGACTGTTGCCAGGTCTGAGCTGGGCACTTCTGGCTTTCCCCATCCTCTCTGAATTTCACTTTTCTCATTTTAAAGCCACAGGGATATTTTGTCTTCAGCATAATCTGTAATTCACTTGTGTAATGTTGTATGTAGAAGATGCACAAGGACAAATCTTGAACGTGCTACTGACATTGCACAATAATGGCTCCTTCTTATCAACTTTGGTATTATCACAAAGATTAAATCACCAAGTTGCAACCTCCTTAAGGTGAGAACAAAGGAACACAGGCAAGGTTTGAAAAATCCACATATGTTTGCCCCTAAACAAGAAATTCTCAAACTGCTCAAAAATGTGGCACTAAGAACTTTTCTAAGCCCACAAATGTGCAGGACACCAGAATTTTGATAAGTGTCTGACTGAGAAGGAGAATGATCCATAAATGCAATTCATCAGTGACAAGCATGTAGATTTCAAGAGAGGATGAAGGAAGACAGAGCAGCACTGAGAGCCTAGCTAGGCACATGGAGTTGAGCCTAAAACTAATAGTAAAGATTACAGTCACACAGTAGATCAGAGAGAGAAGGCAGGTAAAAAGAGAAGGCTGAGAAATGCATAACAGCCTTGAAGAGCCAACAGCCTAAACAAGTATATATACATGTACCTCTAAACACATTTATGTACACACAAATATAGTCACCTCCCAACCTAAAAGCTTTGTTCTCCAGGTAGGAAATAAGTGGTTGTACTGCTAAGAGGTTGTACTGCACTACAACAGGACGTGAAGGCCAAGAAGCAACTGGGCAGATAAACTGGGAGCACTTACTTATCATCAATGTGGAAGCTGCAAGCAAAAGCAACAAGGGTAAGAGAAAATCTCTGTGTATGCTCAGAGTGACAAAAGGGCACAGCTCCAGGGGCTGCTGTCCCAAATTCCTCAAATTAACACCATAGCCACTGGCATCACACGTGGTCTTTTCTGCAATGTCCCCCATTTTGACTCCTGCCTTTATCTGCACGGCCCTTTAGCCTCTAAAATCTTCTCTCTACCACAAACCCAAGTTTAAGGGTTTGCTATCAGTATCCCAAAAGATGGACTTAACAATTTCTCATGTATGCCAAAACAAGAGGGCTTTTTATTAATTCCTATATAATGTCTGGGTTTGGTGCTTTTGCCTCAAGAAAGGTGAAGTAACTGTGAGCAGCACAAATCCAGGACTGCTTTGCACTACAAGAGGAACAGGAAAACGATCCTGCCAGACACCTCCTCATATAACACAAACCATAGAGTGATTTCGAACGATGCTGCCCTTTCAAAGCTACTCTTTGTATATGATATACCTATATTATCATTCCATGGAAACTACATATTTACATTTCTTCACTTTGCACTTTATAAAACTAATGGAAAATTACAAACACCACGGTTATCTTAGTTCTAGGAAGAAAACAAACAGTACTGTTATTCAAAATGTTCCCTTAACAGACTTGAGGCACCGGTGCCCAAACATGCCATTTAATTGTGTACACCCTCCTAAGATTCCACACAATCCTCACATCCTAAATCCCAGTCTCCTCCAACAAAACCTATGTCAATAAAGAAACACACAACTCCACAATCCAAATTAAAGGGAAAAATCCTGGGTGTAGGAGGGTTTGAGAGGTAAACCTTTGAGGAAATCAAGAAGGACAAGGCTCGTGAGGGGATGGCTTATTTATAGTGTGGGAAACTGCTGTAAGCCTCAGGCACAACATCAAAGAAGAAAGAAGGTAAGAGTGAGGAAAAACAGGAGCAGCAGTAAATGGGGAAGAGGAGAGAAAGCAGAAATGCAGAATCCTTCAGCACTGAAAGCGAGGCAGAGGCATTATTCTGACGCATTGCTATTCAGCTGGATTCTGCAGAGCCTTTGCACAGCCACATCTAGAAAACAGATTTTTCCATAGGGAAAGAAAGGCCCCATCAGCTGCTTTTCTCCACTAAGGGCTTCTCCTCATTACCCTGCCTTGGTGCATTCAGCACAATCACACTCATCTGTAACACTCATCACAACACTTTTCACTAACCTGCACGAGGCTGAATAAGATTTCCCCTGATTTTTTTTTCTGACTGGTTGGCTGTGGTCAGCTCCCCATTAGTTATCACAGCTTTTCAAGGCATTATTTTAGACACTTTGACTTCTCCCATTACAGATGGATGTTTGTTCTGGGATACTTTTATCTCTAGCTCTCCTTCTTCAAAACTTGCTTCATATTAGAAAGGCACAAATACGTTTCAGCTACATGTGTTACATCTGGAGAAACCATTTCAGAGCAGTGCTTTTAAATTGTGAAAGGCATTTTGTCTAACAAGGAAAGAGGATTCAAAGTTAGAGAAGAACAGTTGGGAAAATTTTTTAAAACACAAAGATAGGACAAAATGGATGCCACATCACAGACAAGGCTGTTGTGAACTGGAAAGTGAGAGTTTAAGTAGCCTCTCTTTTGAGGAATCACCCATCGGAAGGTAAAAGATCGGAAGAGACTTACCAGGGGCTGTGATCCCCAGAACTCCCAATTCTCCAAGTTTCTTCCAGAAGTCCTACAAATACAGAACAAGCAGTCAGCCCAAACTGGCAGTCTGGGCATCAGCATAACAAGTTTCCCCAGGTAGTTCACTGGACACATCTGTTTATCTGTGAGATATCATGAGAACGAGGGATAATACCTGTTCCTCCTGCACTGCAGCTCCATCCTCGGAACTGAAAAACCACACAGATTTAAGGACTCTAGTTATGGTATACATGGGAGGAGATTGTGGAATTCAGTGAAAGTTCACACGCCTAAATTTAATTCTGTAAGGACACCTCCTAAGATTTAACTCTCTGCCCACTCTAAGGAAAACTTCTGTGTTAATCCATCACCAAAACCCTGGAAATCTAAAGCATTGCTATGAGCTGGAACTTTGAAACTCTTCCAGTAAAACAGGAGCTGGCAATTAGAGCCAAGGAAGCCTCCTTGGGGGAGCTTAAAAAAATGGGAATGTTACAGCCATGACAAAAGACAGTGGCAAAGAATGTCACCAGGGAGGCCCACACGTGTCCTGTTTCTTGTGGAACTCTCTTCCTCTGCTGTGTGGTGGACACATAGGTGAGTGCTTGTCATGTGGCCTCGGTATCCATCAATAATTATCAGGGAATATCTCCAGAGACTTCAAGAAGTACAATCATATCATACAATAGCTCTGGATGACATCTGGAATGCCAGGCTAAATTTATACATTTCACTTCAAAGCTGCACATACATCCCTGGAAATGTCAACATCAGAACTCTGGGAAATCCTAGCAGATGTTTAGAGCTTTTTGAGTCTTGTGGAGTCTACAAAAAAACAATAGTCAGATCTCTCATTCCCATCGATCAAAGCACCCCACGGCACAGAATTTGTTGGGTTTATTAGAAAAGCAAGTTTCAGCTCAACAGTCAAACTCCACATTTCAACATTTGCACACAATATTTTCACAGCAAACCTGAGAGGAAATTCATGTCCAAGAAAGGGATTGAGCCAGGAGTATACAAAGCACATGTTGGGGAAGGAGCCAGAACAGACAGGCAGAAATCTCATGATAAGAATCCAAACGAGGCCATTATCAATCTTTATTATAACTATTAGAGCTGGGTTCTGCCCCAGGTTGCTAAAAGTTGGTAACAAATGATAAAACAGGAAATCAAAAAAAGGTTTTCTCTGTGGCTTTTAAGTTTGAAAAGTTAATGCACATGTTCCTGTGGTGTGGCTTGGGATTGTCTGGACTAATGCAGAGATCAAAGCCCGAGAGGCTTTCAGAACCACACATGAAATACTTGCCCGCATGCCTTTGAATTCGTTTTCCTGGTCAATCTGTTGGGCCTTTGGAGCCAAATGCTCTTGGCAGAACTTTGTCATGGTCTGTCTAAGCTGAGAAAAGAGGGGAGGAAAAACACATCCGTTACATCTCAGTGATGTATAGTTGTCTTCTTTCCCTGGATCCTGCCAGCATTCCCTCACCAGGCCACTCCAGCAACCCAAACCCAGAAGCACAAGACCATAAGCAAACCCATGGATCAGGTTACTGGCTGAAATACCACATAAAAGGGGCATTTCTTTAGTCTTTTAAAAAGGAGCTGATGTCCTTTAGTCCCTCTCAGCATTTAACCTCAATTGTACCCTGACATGAGAGAATGTTCCTGAACTCCTGCCTGCACTGGGGTTTCGGGCAAATTTTTGAGCAGGGAACCTTGGAAGTTGATGAACTGAGTTTATAATGTGCTAAACCCATCCAGTAGCTGCTTACAGCTTTACGTGCAGATGCCTGTAATAAGCAGAGATATTAATTAAAATTACACTAATTGTGTGTCAAACTGGAACTACATTATTTACCTTACCACCTTCTACATTGTGGAAATTTGATAAAGCCAAGAATGTTCATTGATCCAAGTGTTAAAAATCCAAAATATTTTTTCTTAATTGTAAACTCTGAACACTTACATACATGTTACAGAAGCCTATATGCATACTAACAAAATATATACAGTATCTTAAATGTTTTTAACAGGAAGATTTAAAAACTTGGTCTGGATCTTATGGAAGAGTTTAATAATCCATTTTTCCCCCCTTTTTGATTCTTTATTCCCACACATTAATTCTGGTGAAGCAACAATTTTAAAGACTTAAATCCTGAGCTGTTAAACCAGAACCTGCATATTGGGCAGGAGCAACATATCTGAATATGCCCACACTCCTCTGCATTTCTCCGAGCCCCAAAACCTAAGCATCCTCTTTTTTACACTTGAGAAGCTATGTTAAATTTCCAGTCACATAGACCCTGGATTCCAGTACTACCAAACAAACTTTCTCCCCACTGCTAGACTTAGAAACTTAAAAAGAACCCCAAAAGCCATTAGATATCTTGCCACTGTGACAAAGCTGACTGCGTTATACTCCAGCAAAAAGCTTAAAATAAATTAAAACAAGCTTAAAACAACAACAACAATAATAATAAAATCTTAATCAGAGATTGAGGATGGACTCATGGACTTAAGACAGGCAGCCCTGATACCCTAGGCCAGTTTATAACAGTTGTATTGCTTTCAATTCACAGTTTCACTAATACTCCTGAAGATTATTTCTGATTTTTTTTTTTAGCTTTTCCACCAGATATATAGGAACAAGAGGAATATTTTACACCTTCTTTTACATCTGCTGAATATAGAAGTACAAATAAACATCAGTTCAAGCTGATAAGACCATAAACATTGACACACACGTGACAAGGAATAATTCTGTAGCAAGAAAGAAGAACAAGTAAGTTTATTTTGCAGATCCATATGCCTGCACCATCAGAATTATCTGGAAAGTGAGGCTGTAGCTCCAGTGTTTCATTGACAGGAGCCTGTGTGGAGCAGCCCTGGGAAGACACTGCCCTTCACTCCAAGCACTGGGGCAGAAGGGAACACATCTGGAATGGTCAGCACTTGGCTGCTGTTGCACACAGAAAAACACAGCAAAGCTAAGGATCATAGAATCACAGAACATTCCAAGCTAGAAGGGACCCACAAGGATCATCAGTCTGTTGGAATGACCTAACTTTCCCAATTTTTCATTAGCTGTGTTAAACTGGAAGCATGCCTACTTGTAGTCAGCACTAGTTACGTTTCTTTTCCTCAGACACTTATTGATACTTTGATCATTAAATCACTGAAACCTTAAATTTGCTAAAACTAATCCTGAGAAGCTCCAATAAACAAAGCCTGAGGGAGTTGAAGATTGGACACCTGGTATCTTCAATTTATGGCCCTTCAAAGATGTGTTGGAGCAACCAGAAGACACAGAGGAGACTGAAGCTTAGAAAGTTGGAAACTCCCCATTTAAGAAAAAATGATAAAAGGACTGAAGAAAGTGGGCCAGATTAGCATGAAGAGTGAGAAATCAATAACCAATAGAGGACAGAATACTAATTAATAAAGAGAATGATGCAACTTAGAACCAGTAAACATTAATTTCTTTGCTAAAAATGTGTAAGTGAGAAAGTTTTGTGTCTTGGTTTGGTGTGAAGGTCAGAAATTTGTCAGCCACACAAACACTAACGACAGTGTTTAGAGTCTTACTTTCCCCAGCGTTTTCAGAGGTTTTTGGTAACAAGTCCAACTCCCAGCCCTGCATAGGAAACCCCAACTATCTCACCCCGTGCCTGAGAGCGTTGTCCAAGTGCTGCTCTGGCAGCCTGTGACCATTCCCTGGGGAGCTGTTCCAGTGCCCAAACAGCTTCTGGAGGAAGAGCCTTTTCCCAATACCCAGCCTAAACCTCCCCTGACCCAGCTGTTGCCTTTCCCTGGGTTCCTGTGACTGGTCACCAAAACAGAGACTCGTTGCCCCTTGCAGGAAAGCCGCAACCTGCAATGAGCTCTAAGAACCATCCTAAATCTTCAAGCGCCCCATTGGGCTGTACAACAAGCTGGGAGAGCTGCGACACTTCTTTTGGGAGATTGCGACATGAGCGTTCCGCCACAGCGTCCCTTGGAGGATCACGTTTCTGACGATTCTCGCCGATCCAACAGGCCCAGCGCGGCCGCAGGGGCGGTCCGCTCCCGCAGCGCGCTCTTCCGCGCCGGAGCCTCGCGGGCCGGGCCGGACCGGGTCGGTCGCTCCCGGGGGCCGCGCCCCCGCCGCACGCGCGGGGATTGGCCGGCCCTGCCCGGCCGCGGCCAATCGGCGCCCGCCCGCCCCGTCACACCCCCGCGGCCCGCCGGCCCGGGCCGTACCTGGCGCTGCTCGGCGCTCAGCCCGTTCACCGTGTCGTCCACAGGCAGCCCCGCGCCGCCGCGCCGCGGCACCGCCAGCGCCCGCCAGCGCCGCGCCCCGCCCGCCGCGCGCCCCAGCACCGCCGCCGCCATGGCCGCTCCCCGCCGCAGCACCGCGCGCAGGCGCGGCCACGCCCCGCCCCGCCCCGCCCGCCTCCCGGCGCGGCCGAGCCCGAGTTCTTGCTGCACCTTTAATCAACCAAACCCAACACCGGACACACAACAGAGCGGTGATCCCCGACACCAGGCGAGCCCTCGCTGCTGCCTCAGGCCCCCGTCCGTCCCTACCCCGGGAGGAAACAGCAGGAACTAGGCTTGACAAACAGGGACCGCTGAACTAGGGGTGAAAAAGCAAAAATCCCAGTCCATCCTCGTGCCTCACATTGCCAGGATATTCCCCAGCGCTTCAAGCGTGGCTGTCCATTCCTTAATTTGAGCTTGGAAGTGGGAGTGCTTCTCCAGGGAACGCTGGTTTTCCTCTAGGGCCGATTTCCACTTGGCCATCGCTGTCTGTGGAGAAGTCAGTGCACACCACATTTTACTAACACCAGAGTAAGGAACAGAAAAGCCAAGTCCTAAAGCACCTGAGCTCTTTCTCGTATAAGTCTGGGATTTCTTTTACCTTGGTTGCTTGTGGAAAATGTAAATTTTTCTATGAGGAAAATTTAGGAAGTCTCCTATAACAGTTATATTTTAGTTCTTGGACTTCTTATCAAGAATTGTAGAACTGTAATTTGTCATTAAACTGTAATATTTTGGCCTGTATATTGGTAGTAATTGAAGGCACTTGTGCTTGCACACTTCTCAGTTCTCCCGATGATTACCCAGGGTCACTGCTCTGCAACAGTTTCCAATTGAAATCAAATTATCTGACTTCCAGAACAACAACCAGGCTGAAGGATCCCTCTATTTAAATGGGGAATAACAGTTTCCTTAACAAGCGTGTTTATACTGAAAGAGGAACACTGCAGGTTTTCATCTGGTTCACCTGGAGAAAGGAGGACTAGGAGAAGAAAAATAACCTCCTTGAGAGCCTGGCGCTGCCTGGTTGAGTCAGTCTTACCTCAAGCATCTCCTTCTCTTTTGCAACTGTGTGACAATACAGCTTCAATTCTTCTGTGACCTTCTGAGTCAGCATCTGGAGAGTCAAAAGGAAAATTACTTTTAAAATGATGCAAATAACTGTGAGTCTCAGCTGTTTCAGCAGCAGGAGAGAAGGGTAGGGGCACACAGACCCCTCAAGGCCATTTCAAGCTTTTCTTACTGTTGTCTTTTCCCTGCAAGCACGTATCTCTTTTTCTTCCTCTATGTTTCCACCTGTAAGTAATTCAGGAGATGCATTAGTAAACCTCTAATATATCACATTACATTGAGAACAAACAACTTTTCAAAGTAACTTTCCACAGCAAGAAATATTAAGTTAGTTTATCCAGGGCCTTCTATAGGAAACAGCTCTCTTCAGCCACAAAAAACTCCCTCAAATCCCCAGACCCCAGAATTCCAGCAATATTCCCTAAAAAAGGAAGTCCAAATTTCTTATGAATAGTTACAACAGAAGAGAAAAAAAACATTCTGGAGAAGTGCCAGGATGTAAGCAAAGTGCAAAACCCCTACCAGGATTGATGTTTCTGCTTTCTATAATCATCATAGAAGTCTCCTGAATTTTCTTGAGCTTCTCAACTTCCTGGACCAGCCCTTCATTCTTCTTTAACTCCCTAATAGTGCCCTGCCATTAAAACAGGCTGTAAGTGAGGCAAGTTTCCAAGGAGATTTTCTTCTCCTTAGTAGTACTGACAATAGCAAGTTCACAAGTGCTGCACTTGGCAGCAAGAATTAGACCTTGCATTCTGTCTCTATCACCACAGAAAATTAAGCTGTTGCAGGTCCTTGCTCTAGCTTCTTGACAGGATTAATACATTTATTACATCCACACATCAGACCAATTGCTAGAAAAGCTGATCATGGAGGAATTCCTTTTAGGCAACTCTATCTTTTCTTGTGCTCCTTTTTTTTTTTTTTTTAGATAAATAATGTACACATGGAGGAGCATATAAACATTGTGAAGAAAAGGCTGTCTTACGTCTTTAAGCCACAGCATTATTCCCTACACGATCCAGATATTACCAGGCAATTGGTAAGCTGATCAACCTCCCAAGTTGAATGCAATTCTTCAAGAGGATCAATAATCATGTGGATTAGGGTGATCTGGCTGATAGTGTCAAAAGCTTTGGAAACATTTCATAGGAAGTCTCAGAGGCTCTTAAGAAAATCAAGCTGTGAGATGAGAGGAATGATCGTCCCACAGATTGAGAAGTGGAAAATAAAGTGAGATTTTACAGCTGTACATTACCAGGAGGGACTCCTGTACATGACAGAAGTAGCACTAGGCATATCCTATAGTTATCTGGGAGAGCCAGGGAATAATAAAGTGCCAATTCTGAATCTCAACCTGATTCCACAAGATCAGGTCTATTTGAAACAGAAGTCCCTGAACAGTCCCAGCTCTCTCAGGCTTTCCTCCAGTCCCTTAACCATCTCTGTGGCCCTTTCTTGGACTCTGTCCAGTACATCCATATCTCTTTTGTACCAGGAGCCCAGGACCAGACAAAGTATTCCCAGTTTGGCCTCCCCAGAGCTGAGCAGATGGGAAAACAACTTGCAGAAGAATACAAAGACATTCTGATGAAGACAAGAAAACAAGCGAGACAATCCTTAACATGACTCTATGGATCAGAACATAGGAATTATAAAATAAAGATCTATTTATCTTTCTCTCCTATCCTTACCTCTGCTCTTGCTAGCTGTTTTTTGAGTGTTTCCACCAACTGATCCTTCTTTTTCAGCTCTGCTTCTAGTTGGTGTCTGCCGAGAGGGCTGTGGAGTTAACGGGCAAAGACTCAGGGGAAAAAATACCAGTGTTGCACACCTCCTAGTTTCACAACTATGCCCTTTTTTAAGTGTTTGCTTTTGTTTCTGACCAACAGATTTAACTAGAAAACTTGTCAGGAAAGCTGCACATAGGTGAGAGCTTGTGCTATATAAGAAACGGCAGATGCATGACACAGACTCTCTTGCTGGGTTGTACAAGAGAGCAAGTTTTATTATTCCAGATCTTTTATCAGCAGGTCCAAGAAGGTCCAAGAGGTAAAACTCTCATTGGTCATTAGATCAACACACCACCATCATTGGACAATTGGGAACACCGCCTCTTGACTGTCTCTTGCAAGTAAGCAACAAGGATCCAAACAACACCTGCAAAGGTTGTTTTGCTTCTTCCAAGGACTCTTTTGATTCCTCCTTATGATTTTCCAAGCCACTCTTCTCAGGCCAGTCTGAGAAAGTTATGTGACTTGGCTTCACACAGGCTCAAGCTAACGCCTGAAGCCTAAAATCTCTTATTTGACCATTGGCAGTTCCCACAGAGAGCTCATTGCAGCCCTCCACAGGGGAAC
Organism: Parus major; assembly: GCF_001522545.3. NCBI lineage: Eukaryota > Metazoa > Chordata > Aves > Passeriformes > Paridae > Parus > Parus major. The sequence goes on along the minus strand of NC_031774.1, from coordinate 3,727,999 downwards.
ACCACAGCACAGGGACAGCTAACAGAGATGGGAGGGACATACCGCCTTGCCACTGTCTTCTTTGGAACCGGTTCCACTCTCTTGTCAGACTTAGGCAACCTTAAAAGAGAGATAAAATACAATTACCAGAAGACTGCTGTGTTCCTGCAGATCACCAAGCCCGCTAGTTTGACAAAAGGTGCAAAATGAGGCATCATTAGGACATCTGCCAACTAAATCCGTTGATATTTTGCTTTGATTTACCCTTGGTTTGCAGCCTTGAAGACACTGTCCACTGTAACGTTTGAGACAAGCTGAAGACTGGGAACCCCGCTGAACTTTGGATCTGATGTTTTGCTGGCACATTTTCTCTTTGAAGGAAAAGCCACTTGCAATTCTGTGAGAAAAAGACAACTGTGAAAACACCTCAGCCTAGAAGTAACCTCCTTTAAGGTCTCTTAAGCCTTTAATTTGAGGTAAAGCAGTTATATCTGGATAAAATGGAGACTTTAAGGTAGAAGTAACTAAGAGCAGTCCTCAAGTTTTACCCAGGATTAAGTGTCCAGAATAAGCCACAAATAGGTCAGATGTGGACAGTGTTAAAATACAATTACCAGGCTAGCATTAATGAGAGTCTGAAATGATAATATACAACAAAGAAAGTCTCAGCATCAAGCAGACATCATGCCACAAGGTTGTTGTTCAATACTGGAAGCAAAACAAACATATGCCACATGAAACTCTGTTAAGAGACCTCCATATTTTGCTATGAGCAAATAGCTACGAAAAAAAACATAGAAAACTAGCGTTTTATGTGGAGTTTATTTCTCTTAAATCACAATTGTTTGAGTATATAAAGCTTTGTTCACTTAGTGGGCTTAGGAAATTGCTTTTTCTTCCTCAAGTTATATATTTTTCAAATGACACACCCATGAGCACATTTACATTAGAGCGATGCAGAGCTTCCACCGATTTAGCCCAACTTCCATGTTTTGAACGCTAATCCTGGGTGCTTTCCGCTTATAAAATGCTATAAAGTGCTGTAAGCGGCATTAAAATATTTAGAAAAGTAAAGAGACTGTGAATGAAGCATCTTTCACATCAATGTGCCGCTTCCTTCAGCCGGTGGAGGGTACACACAGCAGGCTGAGGGTTAACCTAAATCCTAAATAGGGAAGAAACGGTGGAATAAAGCTTCTAATTAGATTCTGCAACAGCCTTCACGTAGCCAGGCAGAGATGGAGCTCCTTAACGCCAGCTCTCTGCTGCAGCTCTCGGCCGAACCTCTCCAGCAGTGCCCCCGGGCCTCCCTCCGTGCCCCGCACTCACCTGCGGACGGCTCGGGGCGGCAGAACCGGGAGTGCACGGGGATGCGGGAACACCGTCCGTCCATGGCGGCCGCGCTCCCCTCAGCCGTTCAAACCGGACTGCGCGGGGACGGTTGGGCGCGTCTGCGCGTGCGCGGGGCGGGGCGGCGCGCGCCAGTGGGGATTGAGGGCGTGGGCGCTCGCGGCCCGCCTTTTTCGCGCCTTTTCTGCTCCGCACCGTTTTCTGCCTCGCGCCCGCTCCCTCAGGGAAGGCGTTGGTCGCCATTACGGCCC
>NC_031774.1:3706482-3726260 GCF_001522545.3 Parus major | reverse complement strand
CCCGCACTCGAGGCCCAAAGATCAAAGGGTTTGTGGCCGTCTGTGCAGTCGTGTAGGACACAAAAGCTGTCAGGGTGCTGGTGCTGCTGGTGTGTGAGGTACTAAAATTGCCTACTAAATACCTCATCAAATGAGGCATCTGTATAAAGCGTTTCCCAGCTTAAAGACATTTTTGCACTGCTTGCTACTATGGTTATCTTGATGGGTGGGCAATCTCTCCCGATAGCAACGGGGAGCATCTCCTTGAGGAGGATGCTGCAGTTCCAGCCTGAGGGTGGCTTTGGCTGCCTAAATACCCACCTGAACACTAACCATGACAATTTCAGGATAAAACCCTGAAACTGAAACATGAAATAAATACAGAATCACACATCTGACATACCTGACATATTTCAAACTCTGGTATTAGCTTTAAAAGTCCATGTCCCTATTGGATATCAGGGAGTTGCTGTCTCTCTCCCACAGCGCAGGGACAACTCGTGGATATCAGAAGAGTAAGTATTTTAAAGATGTATACTTCCCTTTGGAAAATGTATTAGGCACTTAAAAGATGAATAACCACAGTGCTCTTGGTGAAAATGAAGCATCACATAGATTTTAGGAAAGGTTGTTAACAAGCATTTATTGTACATCAACTTGTAACTAGAATGTTTTATTTTTTCAACAAATCAGGGCAAATAAATGTTTGTTTTCCTGTTTGTTTCTGGTAGAGGGGTGGGAAAAACCCTAAAATTCAACATTCAACAGATATGTGAATTTAAAAAAGTTACATATTTGAGGGAATGCCTTGAGTGGAAACACACTGTAAAGAGAACACAAGGCACCTGAGTCCAGCAGGGACGAGGATTCTTTTCTCAAGGGGGAAATTCACACTGAAAATCTTTGGCAGTATTAGAATTCCTTCAGATAAAACAAACTGAAATTGTTACTGGAAATAGATTTGGGCCATATTCTGCAGACTCTTCAATGGTCAGGAAGAGGCTGTGTCAACTCAGAAGTCTTGACAGGACTTTTTATAATATCTGAGCTATTTTGGTGGGGTCTGTGGATGTGGGCTTTGCATAAAGTAGAAAATTAAATACTTTAATTTTTATTATTCACAATACACTTCACTTGATACCTAGATTTTCAGTAGCTCAGTTTTGGAATTTTTTATTTATTTATTTATTTATTTTACATGAGCACTCTGTCATTAAATACCTGGAGAGCTTCACCTCATTATTTCTTTCAAGCAAACAAAACCTAATCACCTTGTAGGAAATGACAAACCAGGTTTACTTGGTAAGTCCTGTGAACAGCTGTGAACATGGCACCAGATACTGGAAGTCAAGAGGCTTGTAGTCCATTACAATGGCTCCCGTGTCCTCTCACTGGCATCAGATCTGCTGATTCCTGTAAAAACACATGTTTTGCACAGCTGAAATATTAAGAAATAGTCTCAGTCTCAGCTCTAGGCGAAGTGGGAGGAAAAAATTGATATTTACAGCTCTAAGGACATTCAGATTTCCCTTTTCCCTAGCAGCAGCTTTGCTTTCCGCAAGGTCTCAGCTGTTGTAACCGGAACTTTGTGCACTGGATCGTTTGATCCAAACATCAGGCATGTCTGGCTGGCTGTTGGGCAGCACGACCGGCCCTTCGTTCCCCAATCCAAACCGATTTTTCCATGAAGAGCTGTTCTGCTGTGATGCAGCTGGAGAGACATCAAAGACAGTCTCCCTCAGGTCCAGCCGCAGGGTATCTCTCTTCCCGTTCAGGTAACCTCGCTCCGCGTTACCGTAGGAGTCAGACAGCTCTAAGGCATCGGGACAGGAACTGGCTGATTCAGCGAGCTTCAGGCCTTGCTCAAAATCACTGATTGATGTCTCGCTGGAGATGTTGAGCATATCGAAAGAGCTGCCAAGAGAACAAAGGCATCTGTGAATTTTGTAGATGTCAGCAGCAGGGAGAGGGCTGTGGTCTGAGGTATAATCTGACTGCTGCTGGGCAGTGTCACTGGAGCACTGGGATTTATTGAGCTGCCCTTCTTCTTTCACGCCAGCCGGCTGGATGTGGTCCAGCCCAGACCCATCCCATGCTTTCAGACCATACTTTCGACAGCGACAATCTCGGCAGAGTCTCTCCCTGTGAATTTCTGTTTCTGAGGTGCTGTGCTTGTAAGGAGAGGAAGTTTGCAAGGCGGGACACTGGCACAGGCTGACCTGCTGGTCTCCGAGGGCATCCTGCAGGTTCTGTCTCTCTCTTTCCAGGGAGGGGTGCATTCCCACGCGAGGGCATCTGCTGTCTTCAACTTGTATGTCTTCAGAGAGCACAGAGGGCCGGTTGGACAGCTTGCTTGTGGAAGTGCTGTTGTCAAAACTGTCGCTGAGTTTCCTGGACAAGGGCTGCAGCTCGTATTGCTCGTTTGCAGTGTTGGACTCCTGGACCTTCCGCAACCGGTTTTGCTTCTCGCTGCCCCCACAGGCAAAGTTTCCATTTGGCCCAGAGTCATCAGAATAGTCTTTCATGGTGTGGGCACAAGGCCAAAGGATCTGCCCGCAATTCTTCTCTGGGCCAAAGAAACAGCAGAGCGACTGGAAGAAGAGGCTGGCAAACCCACAGCTGATACAATTGATCATCATGATGAATATCCCCAGCTTCCTGTACGCCAGGACCGTGGCAGGCAACATAATGACCCCTGCAGAGAAGAGAGCAGAAGCTGCCATGGCTGTGGCACAGCTCATCTGCTTCAGGGAAAAGGCCACTCGGCTCAGGCGGTCGGAATGGGGGCACAGGTGATAGGAGATGCAGTAGTTGACAGTGAAGTCAACAGAGAGACCTACTGCAGCTGAAATGAAGAGAGACTCCACTGCATTGAGCTGCCACTCCAAGAGGACCAAAAGGCCAACGGTTACCAGGACGGTGCCTGCAATGGCAGTAACTGAGAAAACACTAAGGAGAACATTCCAGGTCGTGAGCAGCAGCACCACAAAGGAAATGGCTATGGAGAGCCCCATGACCACCATGGTTTCTGTGCTGAGACTGTGCTGGAGGTTGTACAGCTCTAGTTTACTGGTAAACCATCCATTCTGAAGCCCCATGGGGGCAGTTTTCATTTCCTCTGTTATCCAGAGGCTGATTTCCTCATAGAATTGTTTGGCTCTGCTGTAGTTGAAGGTATAGTGATAAATAGTTTGAAACTGCAGCACTAAGGCAGCGACATTTCCCTCCCCATCAAACCTGAGGCCCAGATCGTACATTTCTGCCCCTTCCCTGCCCTCTTCCAGGAGCATCATTTTGATGCAGTGCAGGAAGACTTCGCTTCTGTAAGGGAAGGAGAACTGGTTACAGCAAAGGTTGAAGCTGTGGTCTCGCTGGGAGCACTGGCGACTGTCCATCCACCTGAGGAACTCCTCCATGAAGCACACAGTAGATTTCTGTTCTGCATCAGGATAATAAAAAGTTTTGTTCTTCACTTTTTGGCAGAATTCAAGGAGCCACTTCTGGGCATCAGGGTTTTGGATGGTGAAGGTGGTGTCTGTCACTAGGGTGCCGTTGCTTTTTGGATTGAAATGGTCCCCGTTATCCACGGGCAGAATGCCCCAGACAATGGTGACAGGCATACGCTGGCCTTCTCCACGCTCCAGCCTCTCAAACATGAACTGGTGGCAGTACTCGGAATCGTACCTCTCAAAGGGGTGGCTGAGCCTGAACACTTGGACAGATGATGTCTCCAGAGTTGGGAGTTTGAGTTTGGGGTTGGAACAGGAAATGTAGGCACCTCCTATGGCTAGGGCAGCAAACCAGCAGATCCAGATGTACCGAAACTTGATGACTCCACAAGGCAGAAGCTTTTCAAAGAGCAGCTTGGAGGTTTCAGACAGTGTGTTCTGGAGAGCTCGGAGGACGTAATGAACGGAGAGAGCGACTCTCTTGTGGCTGCTGTTGTTCCAGTAGGCTTCTGGCTTGTAAACACAGGTTGTTGCGATGTAGCGCTCGTACAGCACGGCCGAAGAGGGCAGCCAGGTCATCATGAAAACCAGGTTCACCAGCACCGAGGTGCCCATGTAGACAGCGAAGCAGCGGATGGCTGTGATGTTGCTGATGTAGCTGGCGTAGAAGGCAGCACCGGTCGTGAAGCATGAGGCCAGCATGAGATAGGCAAAATGGTGCATGGTTTGACTCACCCACTGAGCAAGCCCGGCAGAAGGGTTCTGGCTCTTGCTGAGGTTCCACAGGTCGAAGAAGACGAAAGTGTGGTTGGCACAAATGCTGCTGAGAACAATGACTGCTGTCAGGTTGACAAAAGGGAAATAGGTGAATCTGAAGGCCACCTTGTACAAGAAGTAGGAGATCATCAAAGAGCTGACAACAGCGAGCAGGACCATCAAGGTAATAAACAGTGAACGTAAATAAAAAGAAATGCTTAGAAAAATAGCTAATATTGCCAGGACTGGATACTTAGTATCCAGTAAAAGGTAGTGGTGGAATAGCTTCTGTTTAAGGCCCAAGTCCATTCCAGTGATAGATGTGTAGTTATCAAACAGATCCCAGGTTTCAAGGTTGTCTAAGTAGATCCCCATCATAGATGCACCTTTTCTTGTAGGCAGGAAAAGCAGGCTGTATTTGAGAGAGGGCACTTGGTACTCCATCGTCTGGGGACTGAGAAAGTCCCTGTCGACCAAGAAGTGAAGCAGCTGGTAGATGGCGTTGAAGCGGGTGCATTTTTCTGGGACTTGGGCGCACTGAGAGTGTTTCTGTCTGACAGCCTCGGGGCCTATGCAGGATGGAGTGAGGACACCTCGGTGGTAGTCTGGAGCACAGGCACGGAGCAGAGCCAGGGTGTGGGAGATGTCTCCTTGGGTTATCTCCAGACATGAAGACCTGTTGTACAGGACAGCAATGTAGTTCCCCAGGGACCAGCTTGGGCAGCATTCATTGGCTTCAGTGCGCTGGCAGAGGTCTCTAAAATGCACATGTGAGCGTATCTGAAAAACATGAGGGCGCATCAGATCAGACCCTTTCTTGCAGCCCGTGTTCCTTAGTGACTCCAGTAATTCTCTCCTCTCCTCTCCCCCTTTCCCCAAGGTGTGCCACACATCCCTGGTCATCCTCCCAGTGACAAATCCCAAACACCAATGCTATGGAAAGTTGGTAGACTTTAGTAAAAATTAAACCCTGTCCATTATTTATATTTTATAAACACAGATTTGAAATTTTGCCTTCTATGGCAAATGCAGCTCATCCAATTAAGCTTTCCACTTGTAAAACTTGCCACCAGTCTCCAAGCTGGTAGCTCCACTTCCATAATTATGTTTTGCTGCCCAAAATCCTCAGCAGCTTCTGATGGACACCTTTGGCTTCTGTACCAGCTCCTGTTCAGTTGCCATTTATTCTTGTTTAATTTGCAACTGGCAGGTGGGATTATCCCTATATTGCCAAGTCAGTGAAATGTTTTGGAATCCTCCAGGTGAAACTTCTTGTATAGCTTACATTGTTTTTTTGTCTGGCATCCTCTCAGCAAGACATCAAAGACTGCAGCAGACAGAAAAGAGACAGCCTGTACATGTGTTCTTCCTGCCATCACTGACCTTGTCTTGTTCCATTTGACACATAGACTGAATTGCTTGCAAGTTCCATAAGCTCCCAGCAGTTGTGGACATAAATACCAGCTGGGAATAGCTCTTTTCTGAAATAAAGAAGAAGAAAAAAAAATCATAAAAGGATTAGGTAATGAAGATGAATCAGCCAGGGTGTTTGGAGTAGACTTTCTCTTCACAGAAAAAAGAAATTTATATCTCTGTCCATAGGACTGCTCTGGAGGGCTCCCTGGAGGGAAGCAGGTCACAAGGCAATAGTGAGCATGAGCCTTGTGTGACCTCACCCCTGCCCCTTGAAATTGGTCAGCAGCATCAGGGCATTTTCAAAATCAAATGTCAGCTTGCCTTCAGTGACTGCTGGCATCTGGTTCTGCATCCCTGGAACAAGGGAGGAGCTTGAGCTCAGTCAAAAACCCCCAAGGACCTGCGGGTTTGGTGTGTGGCTTGTTTCAGAGGTGGATAGAAGGCAGGGAAGAGAATAAAAATATCTGCATGCTGTTCTTCTTTCTACTTATTAGTGCCCATTTTGGGACAAATTTGGGGGATGTTGGAGTTTTCTGATTTTCTCTACAGATTTTACTGCCATTTACATTTTTCAAGAAGGAAAGAAGGAACAGAGAGAGGGAGCAGACAAGGGAGAGGGAGCAGACAGCAAGCCAGGCATATGTTGTTTCTTCAGAGTATTCACTTTTGGTATGGGTAAATGGTGAGAACATTAGTCCTTTGATGTGTGCTTTCAAGGTATATTTCTAAAGGGAAAACAAGAAGTATGGCAAAGAGTTAAGAAGGAGAACCAACTCTTCTGAATTTCTAACTCAGCCTTTTCTGACCAGTGAGGTATGAAGTGCAGGGAGAGCACTGTCAGAGTTCTCACTGGTGGAATTGTACACAAGGCTTGCCTAGAGCAAATTCAGAGTATTCCCTGTGTCCTGAACTCTGACAGTTCTGTCAGTTGAGTTCTGGGTGTGCAGTATTTACTGTCCCATCAAGATTTCAGTCACCTGGGGGACCACAGAAGAATCCATCTGCTCCATAGATGGTTTCCACCATTCTCCGTGTCCTCGCTGCTTGTTCTTCCTGAGCAACCTTCTGTCCTCTGCCAATGCCAAGGTCATCATAGCTAGCAAGAGGGCAGATTATTGTTAATAACTATAATTATTAACAAGAGAGTGTCTGGCTGGGAGTTACATTCACTGACAAGGCTCACAGCAATAGGAAGCCCAAATCCATTGCAGGCACACAGACTTCAAACTCTCCAATGCCTCAGTTGATTTTAAGTGTAGGATATATGGAATTCACATAGATATTTTGGAATATTGGATATGTGACTTTACAACCAACATGTTCCTCAAACCCCGCAAACCAAGCTCAAATACCTTTTCTTCTTGGCATAGGGAGAAAGGGAAAGGGTCTTCTTGTAGCCTGTGTGGCTCTCGATATTCCTCCACACAATGAGCTTCCTGCCAATGTCAGTGTCCCGTGGCTCGAAACCCTGCACCAAGGGAAAGGGCTTTGTCACAGCTCCACTTCAGCTCAGTGGTTTTTAGGCCTCCTCTGACACATGGAAACTGTATGAGACTGTTACTGCATCTTGGAGAGATGCACAAATTGATCTTTCCCTGGAAATACTGCATCCCAGAGATGAGAGAAAAAAATACAAACCTGTTCCTTTTCCTTTTTTTCCTTTTCCTTTTTCTTTCCTTTCACATCAACAGTGGCTACAATTCTCTCTCCCTTATCTCCTAAGAATTTATCCTCCTTTACTAGTGTAGTAATCCCTTACAGAAATGGCACTAATTTTCCTTTCTGTGGGCAAGCTCTAGTGTGTTCTTATTTTCCCAAAATTCCTCCATGAACCAGAGGCAGGGATGATTTTAGGGAATGTGGCATTCCACATGGAAAACGTTCCACGTGCATAGTGCTCAGAACAGGGCATGCTCTCCAAATCAAAAGCCTCATGCACAGACTGTAGGAGCCAAAGCCAGCTCCTCTATCCAGTCTCTGCCAAGCCTAGCTCTTCACTGTGGGCAATCCCAGCCTTCCAGCCTTGGAAGGGGAGCAAAGGGAGCAATCCCAGTTTGTGTTGGCAGCGTCTCCACACTGGAGTGAAGGCACTGGTGGGAGTGCACAGCACGGTTAAGGGATGGGCCTGTGGCTGGCGCTGGCATAGGCTGTGTTCTTCCTGTGTGTCAGGGGCAGCAGTGCAGGACTGGCACATTCTGCCCATCTTGGAGGGATGATATCACTGGTTGAGCATGGATATTCCTTACATTCCTATTGATACCTCAGCTGTGTAGGGACTTACCATTAGGGGTTCTGAAAAGTCAGGCAGGTTCCCAACCAGCAGCCCAGCCACGGTGCAGATCGCTGCCACCGCGGAGCACAGCACCAGCACGGCCAGCGGCCACTCGGCCATCAGCTGTGAGTAACTGCAGTCAACAGGAGGAGAAAAAACAGCAGCTGGTAAGATGCTTCTGCTCTGAGCACAAAACCTGCTGTTGAGCCAATGAGGTGTGAGTAACAGGAAGGAAAAAAGTCAGGGTCTCTGGTTTGTGCAGTTATTTATTGTGAAGCTTGGAGTCTCTAGTGCAGCTATTAATGAACATATTACACCTCTAACTGGATATTTGCAGGCAGCTCTAATTAACTTGGGTAATTACATTTTGCCTCCCTGCGTTTTCCAGCTTTTTCAATCAGAAATAATAAAAACCAGACTCATGTGTCCTCGAGCAAAATGAAGCTTTAAACATTTAAGTTCAAAGAGTGCATTTAGAAAGAGCCTTTTAATTTTCCCCCACATTGTGCAATGTCGGCTGGTTGCTGCAACAGTTTAGGCTACAGATTTACCAACTGGACCCTGAGAAATCTTTGGATTATTCTGAAGAGTCCCTGAAGGTAACTGACCTGAGCAAGCCCACTGTCATTGGTCTAAATTAATGTATTTAGACACTGCTCCAAATTAATATGAATTCACTAGAATACATACAATTTTAATGATGTATCACAAAATTTTGATGACATTAAAACCCTTCCAGGGAAGCAGCTTACTCTGCCTAAATATTATTTGCCAGTTACTTCTGTTCTTGAAGAGCTGGTGTAAAATTTTCTATCCAAGTTCTGTTTTTCCTTTGGAACAAACTATCTCCCATATAGGATGATCTATGAAAGTTACTCTTCCATTTTTTTTACCAGTGCAGGTTTTACTGTGTCAAGATTTTTGTCTTCTTCAGAAATATCAGTTGAGACATAAGAGAGCAGAATGGGTTCCTGCTCTGGTTTGGCAAGTTAGTTCTTTTGTGTTCTGATGTATTTCTGAAATACAACAAATTCTTTGTGCAAAAATAGTTGACAAGTATTTGTGAAGGGAAAGGAAATATTTATGAATTTTATTTGAGATGGAATGCTTCTCCTTGTCTGCTCTTTTGTCCCTTTTGCCTGGGACTCCACTACAGCTATTTTATCATTAGAAGTCATCACAAGCACTTCAAACACCTTTGCACATGACTTTTGATTTTTAATTTTTTAAAAAATTTTGGTTTTGTTTTGGTTTTTTTTTTTCAGTTTACAATTGCCTTATCAAGTTTGTTTTCATAGACAAAGTCTTTACAATGAAAATGAACAAAACTGCTCTTTATTTATTAGAGTACTTAATTTCTGGAGGCTGTTTTGGATATTTCCATGTCCAATTACCAGAAAAGAAAGAACAAAACAAATCAGCTGCAGTTGCTGATGATGGAAGGTGCTTACCCAAACCATCCAGAAAAAAAGTTAGATTTTAAAAAGTAGAAAGCAATCAAGTTATTTTAATTTTGATAAATGTATTTAAAATTTTCTGTCTTTTGAATAGATGAGTTTATTTCATGGATGTCTTTTCCTTATTTTCCTCTGATAGGATAAGCTGAATTAATCTTACATACATACATATATATATATATATATGTATGTATATATATATATATGTATACACACACACACAGAGACACATACAGAGTTATACATATAAAGCTACTGTATGGGTTAGAGCCAGGCACCTGCCCAAGAACAGCTAGTGAGACAGTGTTACTATTCATTAATGCAGGTTAAATTGATCTCTCAAGCAAAAGGAGATTTTTCCAAGGAGTGGAAAGCCCCAGGAGCGCTGACCTCGCCTCTGGAGCTGGGCCTGCTGGGATGTCATCAGCAGTAACACTCTGCTTCTCCTAATATCAGGACAGGAGAGCACTGATCACAGGGTACAAGGACAGGAAGCTTTTGCTGTTAAACATACCTTTTTGGCATCCTGAAAGCTTTGTCATGTCTGCAGACAGAAAGGAAAAAAGATGTGATAATTTATTATTTTCCTGGGAAGTCCAGTGCTGAGCTGATCCCTGAGCAGGTTAACCCTTGCAGGGCTATAAGCACCAAGGTGAGCCAGTGCTGACACAGTTCTATCACTGTGTGAATTAGTTTAATGAATAATAGAGTCTTTTTCTCTCCCATTTTAACCATACTGGATAGGAAGTCATGCAGTCACTCCTCATTTTGCCCCTCTCAGAAAACCCTGCAGACAGTACTGGAAATTAGCAATGCAGTCCTATAGAAGTCCCATTTCAGATCTGATCCATTAAAATCTATCTGGTTTAAGTGCTTTCCATGCACTTCTTAAAGTATTTCTTGATGAAAGCAAACCTCTTTATCAAATCTCATGAGCTGAGCTAGCTACGAGCGTAGATAGTTTTGTATTTCCTGTTCAGCTCAGTGAGGATTTTCCCAAAAAGGTGGCTCTCATTTGTTTCCTGGGTCTCTCCAAAGACAGTGTCTTTTCAGGCTATAAGAGCAGAAAGCCAGTGGAACTGCTAAAAATATTTTATCTGGATTTTCTTCACAGAGGAGCATTTGTCACTCCTACCTGAAGGGCTCTGAGGGGGGAAATAAAGAAGCCTTCTCCAGGGTATCCAAAGTTTGTCAATGAATCCCTGAAGACAAGCCTTCCACCAGCATCCTGTCAGAAAAGCTTCATCTTGGTGGGTCAGATATCTACAGGACCTTTTGTTCTGCTCTCTCTCTGCACTGAAAGGTCCCCTTGAAACATGCCCCAGAGTCTGGCACAGCCTTGGCTTGGTCACAGCTTCCAGAGAACTGCTCCCACCTCTTTCTGCAGCTGTGCCAAGCTCTGCTCAGCCAGTGCTCCCTCCTCCTCTCACCCTCCTACGCTCCTGCTTAAACTGGGAGAAGGTCCTGCTGCACTCCAATATCTGTGTTGGGCAGATGGCCCCCCCTCCATGCAGCAGCCAACTGGGGGCCTTGAGGCAGCTCATCCTTTCTAGCCTTGTTATGAGTGGGAGAAATGGAAAAGCAGTGGAGGAGAGCTCCCCATGGCAGAGTCACTCCGGGTGGCTCGTGTAATAAATGATTCTGTGTTTTGCTCGTCACGCTAATGCTCTGTAGATTTGGGACAGAGAGGAGCAGAGCAAAAGCCTCCCCAGATTATCAAAGCGAGGTCTCTCTCCAGCAGTATACTGCCCATCCTGTGCTAATTCCCTCACAATAGCTCTTCAAGCAGATTTACTTGGATTAAAAACCTCATTCTGGCATTATTATGTTATCACTTTTCTGACTGCTGGTGCTGCACACTCTGCCAAGGATTTACAATCCAGCTGTGCTTCCTACTTAAATAACCTGTTACAGAGGACGTGGTTGGCAATCTTGTTGATGGCATATGAGTGAAAAAGGATCCAGAAAAAGGATCCAGGAAAATGATTCAGATAAAGGACCTAGGTTCCTTTGACTGCAGTTCCTCTACACAAACACAAGCAAATTAAATCCTGTGTAAATAGCTGGAAAATGAGACTCTAAAGGGCTTTCGTGCCTAACACTGCAATGCTGTACACAGGCAAGGAATCCTGTGCCATCTTTTATCAGGATTCCGTGGCTATGGCTACAGCAGTGAAGGGATCATGATCTCTTGTGCCAAGAGTGGACTCTAAAAGGCACACTGAGGAGGAAGGATGGTGCTGGCTGAAAGAAGTATAGGTTGTAGCTCAGGCTGCTGTTACCCAGACACTACATACAAATGGAGTCTGTCATGGACAACAAGGAATTCATACCCTGGTTGCTGCCCAACCTGGAAAGCCAAATAATGTTCACCCCTTTAGTATCTCTTACTGCTCAGCTGCAGCCAGTGCTTACCCTCTGCTGCCACTCCCTTCCAGCACTGGCAGCAGCTTCTGTAGGGGAAGGAAATGAACTCTGTTCCCACCACTGAGAACTCTGCCAAGATGAAGGACTGGCAGCTGGGTGGCTAGGAGTGCAAAGGGAGAAAATACAAAGGTAAAGGAAGATGGACATATTCACAGCTGCATGACCCAGGACCGACTGAGTGACCTTGGCTTTAGCCAGCCACTCCCTTGAGAAGGAAATCCCACCTCTCCCTGGCACGGTAATGGCAGCTCTCTGTATGCCCACACAGAGGTAGAGAGCCAACTGGATGCTTCCATGTGTTTTGGAGCAGCTGCTGCCTCGAGCTGAAGAGCAAATCCGTGTTTCATCCATGCCAGCTCAGACCCTGCTCATCCCTCCCACTTCCCCCCACCAAGCCTGGAAGATGCTCTTTTGAGCCGCCCTCCGTGTGCCTCTTACCTGACTGTGACTACGTGATGTTGCACCGGCCGCCGCTGCCCGGGGGACCACTGCTTCCAGGGCGTTTCCGAGGCCTCGTGGTGGGAAGCTGGCACAAGATCACCACTGGAAAGGTGGGAACACAGCACGGGCCTCTCGCCATGCCCAGGGAGCGAGGGCAGGCCGTAGCTGCCTCGGGACTCCTCCTGGTTGCAGGGGTAATATGGGTGGTGCTGCTGTGAGTCCTGTGAGCTGGATGGCACCTGGCCATTGGACTGCGTGGAGCCTGGCCCAAGCGTGTGGCTGGAGGAGGGTAAGTTGTCTTCCCCTGGCCCAGGGGATGCAGGAATGGGGCAGTGATGGACTGGGCAGATTTTTTCCCAGGAAGTGCCACTGTAGCTGAGCTCAGCGTTCCCGATCTCTGGCATGGCAAGGCAGGTCTGGCAAGGTCCTGCATTTTGTTTTTCCCTGTGAGAGAAATGAAGGGAAAGGTGGTTGAAAGGTTGCACTGGAGAGCTGAATCCCAAGAACTGGAGATGCTCACATACCTCCCACATAACACAAATGTCAAACCTCACCCACTGTATCCTGTACCAGGAGTCAGCCCAAGGGCTGGACTGGATTATGCTTTTTATAAAGATGTCCATGACTCATTCAGGGATCCCAAGTGATGGAGAATCCTGTAATCCATCTTCTGTGTGCCTTGCTCCAAAAGTTTGAAAAATTCTCCAGGATATTTCACTGTGGAGGGGGGTCCTAAATCAGGACCCAGAGAGATTACAGAGGCCTGGACAAATAGAAACCAAAGGAATCTGCATGTGAAGAAGCCACTCAATTATTTGCACTCCTTGGGAGGATTAATTAGTGTGATTGCTCTGCAGGAGGACTGGCACTGCTCCATGTTGGGTCAGCAGGAGAGTGAGTCATCCCTGGCACTGACACAGCTGAGCAGTGAACTTGAGGGCTGTGACATCTAACAGGGCCTTCAGCCTCCAGCCTGGCACATTCCTTAAAGGCTCCCATGTTCTGCATGCTCCACTGGGCTCTTCAGGAATTTTTTAGACACACATCTCCCAAGGATGACAGCAACAAATTTTATTTGTCTTACCTTGTTGGAGGGGGATGGACTGGGATCTCTATAGATCCTTTGAAACTTGACCATCCTCTGGCTGCTGAATTTGCTTAGACAAAATATTTGCAGACTCCAGTTCCCAAGTGATGAGGTGTCTGCAGGATACACTTTCCTCTCTCCCAGGAATTTAATACATTATTTCATTCCTATAGTTCTTGATTTATGGAGCCTGAGTGGTTTTGCTAGCTTGGAGAAAGTTTGAGGGACTGCTTAGTCTGTGTGACAACAAAAACCCCTTCACACAAAATAGATTGAGGTCCTTCTGACCCCAAAAATGCCTTAGGAATTGCTGTCACAAGAGATGCAGACACCAGCAGTTTCTGGTCCTTGTTCAGAGCACGTGCCATGGTCTCTTACAGCTGAATTATGTGTCTTGCTGCAGTGCCTGGCATCCAGGATTAAAAAGGACAAACAGTTCAGGCCAGCCAGAATCACAAAGTATCTCAAATCATCAAAGAATTATGAGTATTGGAGCAAGACTGCAGTGAGATGAACTTTAGCCTGAGGGACCTTGTGTGATATGGGAAAAAAATGAAGGTAAAAAGGTGGGGGAAGAATGTTTTTTATATTTTGTAGAGTCCCTCTCATTTATTTTTCTCATAGCCATAGAAAAAGGGCAAAATTTTAGTGATTACTGTCTCTGGAATTGCACCCAAAGTTAACTGGCAGGAGATTATCAAAGACAAAAGAGTCTGGAGAATACTATTAGCTCAGTATTGCTTGAAAATTGCTATTTTTTCCAGAAAGCAGGACATATTGGCCTTGGCAGTCTGTGCTGTGTACTTTCCAACATCAGCTGAGTTTATCAACACTGATAAACTATATTTAATTTTTGTACAAAATGGGTTTATTTCATTAAAATCATTACAGCAGAGTCACATTTGTGGTAGCAGTTACACCTGTGCTGATGTGGACACATGCCACAGGCATCGCACTTAGCTTCATTTGCACACTGTACCAGTCCAGGGACCAGTAACAGAGAAATTTTGACTCATTAAGCCCCACCCAATGCTACATTTAGTTTCTAAGCCTAAAGAAAGCTGCAGCAGTTACAGACACACATAGCACATTCCTGGGTCCTGACTTCAGAAGCCATAATTGATATGCAAATGCAAAGTATCCAGAAAGAAGTCAGTGTCTGTGCTGAAGCAGGTGCCAGAAAACCAGCAGACAGGTGTGTGCACACACCTTATCTCACCTCAGTGAGATAAGGTTGAGATCAGATTGTCCTCAGCAGTTCCAGTGCTCATTTGCCTCTGAGCTGCAAGGCAAGGTACTGGTAAGACTTGAGCTGGTTCAATGCAGCAAGAGGGAGAGCAGCTGGCAGAGCAGAAGCTCCTGAACTGTGACAATGATACCCCAGTCAGCAACAGAACTTGTCAGATAACATCAACAATAGGCTTGATGTCCTTGCTGTCCTGTCCCAGGTGGATTAGTGACAGGATTACCTGGCCTTTCAAGCGTGTGATTTGTGTTAGAGCTCTTGTAAAGGTAGTTCACAACAGGAGACTCCACACTTGTCATATGTGAGATTACAAATGTGGTGCCAGCAAAGCTGCTCAGGAGATGCAATCTGAGCTATTGTCTGGAGTTCTTACAGCCTCATCAGAGGTGTCCCTGCACAGGCAGGGATTCAGGTGCAGCACAGGACAGGAGTGCTGCAGGCAGACCAAGGAAAGATTAGGGTCTGTGGCAGTCAACACATAAAATCACATTTTTAATTAGTCTTTACACTTCTTTACTAATTATAGAGGCAACCTGATAGGAGGATAGTAAACCATCACATACCCTACAGTGCTGGTGAGCTGCAGGGGCAGAGGTTGTTTGGGACAGCTGACCTGGAGAGTCTCTCAAGCCACACTCTCAAGCTTGAAGTGTAAATCATCCACTCTTCCCATGTGTCCAGTGACTTGTCTGTGGGGAGTTTGTAGTTTTGTACTATGGGGAAATTTTCATCAGAGAGATGAAGTCATGGTAGTGTTATGCTTTTACAAGGTCTAGACCTTTTCTGACTCCCTTTTTGTTGCCTCTAAGTTCCTCTTTTTCCTTATCCTTGATCCCATTGTTTTCCCTAGTTTTTGCACACTTTAAATAGGTGATGCTCTCCTACAGTGCATAATAATTCATAAAGACACTGCCGCACTGGCATCTTGTGTTTTGGTGTTCCTACACCTGTACTATGTTTCTAAACTTCTTTTTTCAAAAGAAAAGCAAAATTCTTATCCCTTTAGACTACTCTATCTGCACAGCAATCTGGGACCAGAGGCTCTTCACGACTTAATTAGCCAGTCTGCCTCATCTGAGAGTGAGTATGTGACACTGAGCAGAACAAAAGGGCTTTTACAAAATACACTTTGAACATAGTCAGGGAGAGGCAGGAGACCATGCAATGAAAAATTCTTCCTCCACAAGCCCCTTGGCTACAAAACCCCCTGGTGGGGAAAGCAGATGCCAAACTCTTGGATATCACAGATTGCCTCCGGATTTTCCGCACATACGTTGGTAACGTTGAGTCTAATATTTCACATGAAATCACACTCTCCTTGTTTACCATCTTTGCTGTGAAATACTGTCAAGTTCTGTTCTTCCCCCGCATGTCATTTCCTAACTCAATCCCTGGCCTGCTCAGTGACTTCAGATTCTGGAATAACTTTGGCAAGTTTGGATTATTCACTCGTGACTTTTCTCCATTATCTCTTTTTCAGACTAAACAATTACAGCTCTATCAATCACCCTTCAGATATGAGTTCCCTTATGTTCATCCCTCTCCAACTCCATGGCGATGTGACCTTGGCTGTCCACAATCTCCAGGGAAACCTGGAGCTTGCAAATAATGATCAGTTTGGATAATCACCGCTGGCAGCTCAGCAGAGTTCGAGTCTCCACTTGCTGCTCTCCCAATTAGCTGCAGTGCTGGTGAGCTTAACCTTTGGTCTGCTGAGGTCTGCACCAGACACGTAGGCTGCTCCTTCTTTGCCTGAAACCATGTTGCTATTACTTTTCTGGGCCCTCAGGACCCTGAACTATGCTAGAAAAAAGTTTCTGGGGATTTCTGATGTCTGTTTGCTGTCAGGCATGAGGAGAAAAGGGCAGAGCACCACACTGGACTCTATTTGCCACACTGACACTGACAAAGACTTTTATTTTTAACATTCATTCCCACTCTGGGCTGTGTCAGATATTCAATATCTTTGGGATTAAATGAACAGAAATGGTGTCTTGGCTGCAGAAAAGCCCCCAGAGGCAACTGACAGCCTCCATTTTCTTTTCCAGGTTCAGCTGGATACAACCTGAGAGATGCTGGGAAAGGAGAAAAGAAAGGGTGTAAGGGAAGGGATAGACTAGGGTTAACTGCTCCTGTTACCCACAGCAGTGAGCTATGTTGCTCTTGCTTCCCTGTCTCTTGCCCTGAGATGTCTAGACAGAATAATAATCCAATTTATGGACCTGCCCAAGCCACTCTGAGTGCAGCAGTGCCTCTCAGACGAGTACCAGGGCACACACACCCTACCTTGTGTGGGGGACCCAGCAAAAGGACTGGAGCTTCTTCCCACAAGGAAACAGGAAAGAGAGGGTCAGGATTTTAAGGAGACAGCTTTCTGCCATTCCAGATCTGCAGAGATGTGGAGTAGTGGTGGAATACAGGGTCTGTGGCAGGAGCCAAGGGCTGTATGCTGTCAGTCCACTCCCCTGGCAGGGATTATCTTCCTCTTCCAGAGACCACCATCCTTCTGCCCCACAGAGAATGGCTGCAGGACCTGGCTTTAGGTTTTACCTGCTCACTCAGCCCCAGCAGGGTGGTTTACTAGAAACATGCTGTGTTGGCTTCTCGCTCCCAGCACATTTCCCTCAGGATGGTTCTGTTCTGCACCACACGGAGCCGAGCTGGGATGGAGGAAGATTTGCAGGCAGGGAAATAGTAGCATATGGTCACCTTCCTTTCTCTAAGCAACTCCAGTTTTTGCCACTCCCTGGTCATGCTGCCCCCCACAAGCCACACAGCAGGAGAGCACATGTGGTTCTGAGAGGGTAATGGGCCAAAAATACTCAGCCTTTTGCAGGAATGGCTCCTTTCTCTGTCTGCCTAATTCCACCGGTTTCCCCCAAACCCATTTCTATACCCATTGCCTTTTTTTTTTTTTTTTTTTAATAGATCATTTTCCCCTTTGCATACTAAAGAGAGGATCAAGAAAGAAGCACTTTGCATATGAAAGATGGGAAACACCTACTGAGTGAATGGAGCTGTCTGATGCCTGACTCAAACTACAACTTCTCCTGTTGCCAGAGGAATCTCAAGGGGGAATAAAAACAAGGAGAAAAATGGCAGAAGTCTGTACCTTGCCTACAACCAGAGCCCTTTTTCATCAGGAACCTTTGCTCAATTAGAAATTAAGTGCCACAAAATTTCATTCATTAAAAAAAAGAAACTAGTTTAATTCTCTTTACCCTTTTTTTTCTTCCTTTAGCAAAGTTGTGTTTGCATATCACCTGAGAAGTGTTCCCAAATGAAAAAGAAATATGAATTCTTTCTGGATTAAATCCATGTGCTATAGGTCAGCTTCCATCTAGACTAATAGCTTTTTCCTGGAGAGCTGTAAATGATTTTTTAAGAATGTGTTTTATAATGGAATTTAAATTTCTCTTTGAACATACCACCCGCAAAACTGCAGTGGAGCTCTTGAGAAAAAGAGATTTTTTCGTTGTATTTTACAAGGAGATAAGAATGCCCTTTCCCTGGGATTAGGGAAGGGTTCATTGCATTCACTGTCACCTTGTTATCTAGCTCCTGTCTCCCTGACAGGCAGAGACAGGCACTCCTGAGCAATCCATCTCCTCCTTTGGCTGCAGCAAATCCTTGTGAACTGAACAATTCCTGCGGAGTTCTTTTGTTTTGCTTTTTCAGTCTAGCAGCAGGATTGTGCATACCCTTGAGAAGACCTACAGTGTTTTTGTTAGTGAAACTCCTGAGTATGTTAAATCATCATGAAAAATTAATGAGACTGCAAAACTCTGCTTCCCACATAGTCTGCCAGGAAAAGTTTAATTTTATAATCCTTTCCATTGACTCGTGCTAACAGCCTTACCTTTACCCCAGGCAGCTGTTGCTGATGCTGTGGGTACAGGTGTGTGTGCTGGGATAGAGCCAGACACGGAGAGCTCAAGGTTCCTACCCAACCTTCAGTGCCAGAACAGCTCTGTCTGCACTAGGAAAATCATGCTTGCTAAGCCTTGTTTTGAAGAAAAAAAAAAAGAAAGAGTGAAATGGAAAGGGAAAGGAAAAGACAATCCCCACCTTGGTGTCCCAGGCTGAAAGAGGACAGGAGGAAGGTGATGTTTTCTGATGTCTGTGTTTCTCTGCTGGTGAGGTGAGCATTGATGGTGCCTTGGCTAGGGCAGAGGGTGGGGACCACAGAGCTAGGAGTGAGTGAGCAGCATGGGTGAAGTTTGAAATACACCTGTGTCAGGTGGCTTAACTCTCTATAACTTACCTCTCACAGGCTGCAGTGTTCATTTCAAGACCTGTCCAAACAGCAAAGGAGTGCTCAGACAAGCAAAGAAAATGGCTCCAGTGACAGGTCAGCCCCCACTGAATGTGCGAGGTGTCTGGTGCTGGACACAGTGCTGGACTGTGTGAGAATTTCTGAAGACTGAGACCCACAGGCACTGCAGCCTCTGGCCGAGGACATCAGAGCTGTCTGACGAGCAGTGAGTGCCCTGTCAGTGCCTCCGGGCGGGTGGGGCTTTCTCAGCCCGCATATCCTGTCCCAGACAGAAATGGAACCCTTGGGCTTTCAGAAAGGATTTGTGTGCTGCTGACCTCGGGGTGTGCTCTGGTCAAGCAGAATCTGAAGAGCTTATGTCTGTTGCCCGTGTCTAACAAGTGCCAATGTACTTGTGAATATGGGATGTCTCCTTGCCGATAATTATGGGCTTGTTGGCGTTTCCAGAAAATGTTGATGATTGTGGCTGCTAACCTGGTTTAAGACACCAGGTAAGGGAGCATATGGCACAGAGGGATGAGGAATGTAGGGGTTTATGGAGGAGATCTTTGGACTGAAACCCATGTTTGCCACAGCTGAGTGCAATAAGGCTCTGTCTGAAACAGGCTGAGCTTCCCAACAATAGCTCTCCCGTTGCTGCAGAAGGGAAAGCACACCATGTTGCAGGATCGAAACCTGCCCGGGAGGCCAAACCAGGAAGCCCCCCCCGGCACGAATGGCTATGCATGGTGTTCCTGGCCCCAGGGCAAGAAGAGCCAGGGCTCCGGCTGGGCAGCGTACATCGCCAGAGCCCGAATCGCGGGTGGGCAGCTGGGCAGGCAGCGAGGGACTCTGTCTTCACCACCGGTGGGAGGACAGGAGGACAGTTCCTCGAGGGAACTGGGGGACCCTGGTCCCAGGAAAACCCAGTGGCACCGACCACTTCCACACACAGAGCCGGGAGTGGCGGCAGTTCCCACCCGCCGGGCCACC